>NC_081560.1:26682208-26696929 GCF_022355385.1 Mustela nigripes | reverse complement strand
AAAAAAAAAAAAAAAAAAAAAAAAAAAAAGTAATCACTTACAAGGAACCCCAAAAGATTAACAGCTGATTTCTCCAGCAGAAACAATGGAGACCTGAAAGCAGTAGGATAACATATTCAAAGTACTCAAAACAAAAAACCTCACCAAAATTGTTAACCAAGAATTCTATATCCAGCAAAGCTATCTTTAAAAATAAAGGCTAAACACAGACATTCCCAGATAAACAAAACAGAATTTCCTGCTGGTACACCTTATTAGGAATACTAAAGGAAAGTCTTTTGGCTAAATGCAAGTGATTTCAGAGGGTATTTTGAATCCATACACATGCACAAAAACAGAGCACTAGTAAAGGTAATTGTAATTATTAAAGACAGTGTTAATAGATAATTTTCTCTTTCCATCTCTCAACTGACCTAAAAAATAAATTATATAAAAAGTATGTATCATATTATCAGATTTATATAGAAATGTTATATATTTGCCAATAACAGCACAAAGGAGATAGGAGGAGCAAAGCTGTAATGGACTAAGAAAATGACTACAGATGATAAAGTAATAATTACAACATGGTATTACCAGGTCCATAACATTAAAATCATATGGACAACAATAATAACACACAAAAGAGGGAAAAGGGAATAGAGCTGTATAGAAGAAATGTTTCTATATGTCATTACAATTAAGTTCATATGAATCTGAAACTGATTCAGATCAATTAAGATGTATATGGTAAACTCTAGATCTACCACAAAAAAAAGTCAAAAGCAAAAACCAAAACCTCATAAAAGTGAACAAATCATTTAGGAAATATTGTGATACATTGGAAAATATTAACTTAGTGCAAAGTAAGCAGTATATGAAAAATCTAAACCAAAAGAAATGAGACTTAGAAAACAAAAAGTAAAATGGCCCATACAAATATAACTACATTGATAAAAATATTAATGTGAATGGATTAAATAATCCATCAAAAAGCAGAGATTTGTAAACTAGACAAAAATGCTAGTCTGTTTCACACCTCCATGTATAGAAAACTCTGCCTCAGATTTCTTTTCTGTCATCTTGTTTACCTTCCTCACACCACTCAAAACATAATAATAACATAAAAACCTACACCTAGCATCTGCAGGGCCCAGAGGAAAATTTTGAAATGAACACCTAAATGATGTATTAAGTAGTTATATTAACATTTAAATATATTTTTAAAGATAAATATTAAATATTTAAAAGTTAGAAACCAACTTGACAAGCTGTCAAATATGGACTACCTTCTGACCTTTATAACAACCTATGTTTGAATTTTAAATCTTTGGATTTCTTAGAGGTGCATGAGAGATGATTCATCCCGTGGCCCCAGTTCCCGACTTTTCAGTCTATGGCCCAGCCTCCTTTCTCTTTTTATTCCTGCCTCCATGCCACATTACAAAGGGCCTTGTATGCATGCACAAAACTAGAGCTCCATAATCAAACTCTGTCTTTTCCTCTCCTGTGAACAGATGTCTCTTGCCACTCCTTGGGCCACAAAAGCTGCTAAGAGTGGAAGGCAGGACCACAAAAAATAACCATCCAGGTTCTGGAACTAGATGGGATGAAATCTGGACAGAGCGTTACAGTGTTCAGTGTACTCAGAGCTTGGGAGTTATGGCTCTGTGTGGTCCATTATCTTAGCCTTACAGGCTTTTTCCTAGAAGATTAGATGTGCCCAAAAGAGACAAGAATAGGGAAATCTCAAACCACAGGACCAAGGAAAAGGTACTTCTTAACCTGGTATAAGTGTATGAATAATATGTTTACCTGAATCAGTCTTAAGATCCTATGAGTTTCAGCCTAGGTGACTTGAAAGAGTATACAGCACACCTGAAGAAAGCAATTTTTAATTTTCATCTTTTGATCTTCTTTGGTCCTTCTTTTAGAACACTAAGGTCAAGTTGATAACACACTTTTTACACTTTTTAACATCCCTTTCACTATTCTAACTGCTAATTTAATCTCTTATATACCATAGCTTTGCCCAGACCTTTCTCATGTCACTCCTCACTTTCAAACTCCAATCAAAACTCTTACTTTTATTTCTGCTCTCTCTTTCCTTATGTTTCTACTAATTTTCCTCTCTCCTCAGCAAACTTTTTTTTTTTTTTTTTTTTTTTGCGGGGTGGAGGGGTTCTATCTCTACAGGGTCCTGAAATCATCACAATGAGGTCAAAGAGATATTAAGGAGAGGGGAAAATCTAAGCAAGCACTCTAGAAACTTACTTGGGATGAGGGTAAAAAAAGAGGTGGCAATCAGATTATTAAAACAAAGTATTTAAGAATTATGTCTGACCCTCGTTTCCTTTTACCTTCAATATCTGATAATGTGCATCTTGATGATTTGGATTTCTAAGTGTCGAAACAAGCATAACAGAGTTTCAGGAAGAAATACTGTCAATATAAAATAGTTAACTTTGGCAAGAGCTATTTCACTGGAGTGGTATAAGTGAAAGAGAGAGTGCAGTGTTGAGTAATACCTGGAAGGGTGAGAAATGGGAGAAGAGTGGGTGAATGTAGACAACATTTTTTTTTTAAGTTTTTTTTTATTTATTAGAGAGAGCAGGGGGGAGGGGCAAGGGAAGAGGGAGAAGCAGGCTCCCTGCTGAGCAGGGAGAATTACAAGAGGCTGAATCCCAAGGGCTCAATTCCAGGACTCCAGGATCATGACCTGAGCTCAATGCAGATGCTTAACTGACTGAGCCACCCAGGTCTCCCTGTAGACAACATTTCTGAAAAGTTGTAGGAGCCATGGAGAAGAATAAATAAAAGCACAAATGAATGAATTAACGTACTAACTATGTTGTACCCTACTATAGTTAAAGGATGTTTTACTTCCAGAGGCAGTGGCTCTACCTGTTACAGTAAGCTTACTGAATTCTTTTTGAGGATGTATGAGCCAAAATTCTGGATTTCCAGGGATTTCAGTCCAAGTCATAAAGTTGTTTTTTAAGCCCCACTTTGGAATTACAGTTTTTCAGGAATAGACTAGCAATTTCATAAAAGGCTCATAGAAAGGTGAATATTTCAGGGGGATTTTCAATAATCATAACCTTTATGAGCTCTTTCAATTCTGAGATTCTATTATTTTATAGGTTAAATGGTCACTCAAGCTTAGAATCAACTTTATTCCCTAAATTTATTGTCATTCTAATCAGAATTTCAAGTTGTAAAGTGGTAATACTGTTGCCTGATTTACAGACTCTGTAGTTTTGTTTTACTCGAGTATATTTTGTAAAGGGGAATTTAAAAGCTCTAGGTTGGGAACTTTAGATTTGGATACCTGAAGGAAAATCCCAGACTGTCTAAAGTATGAAATAGTTCTTGGCCTTTAAAAAGATTAACTGAATTAAGTTCAATGATGGATAAGACTTAATGCATGAAATATTTAAATCCATGGTTTAAAAATCTTTTAAAAAAATAGCACCCTTCCTTCCCAATAAATATTATACCATATCCTAATACTTTTAGAAGGTAAAGGAAGAACTCTTCTAGTTGAGGCAGGGGAAATACACCCAAAGCCTTGCCCACTTAACTTCATCACTTAAACTTTTCTCCTAAAGAGACACATGCCACGTACACAAACACACTCATATTCATACACATACACACAAATCCCTTAGGATTCTGCAGAACACCATTTGAAAATGACCAATTAGCACTAAGAAAACAATGTAAGATAATTTATGATTAACTCTCCAAATGAGTGATATCATTTAGAGATAGGGGAGATTAATATCTACGAGGAGCATTTTATCAAATATGTATAAATTATCTACTGCTGTATCCAACAAATCCCCAAATTTAGATGTCTAAAACAACATTTACTGTCTTACAGTTTTCTGTGGGCCATAGATCTGAGCACAATTCAGTTAGGTCCTCTAGCTCAAGGTCAATGTCTCTTATAAGGCTCTAAGGTATAGGCTAGGACCAGTCATCTCCAGGTTCTCCTGGGGCAGGAAATGCTTGCAAATTCTCTCAGTTGGTTTGGATAGAATTCAGTTCATTGCAGGCTCTTGGACTGATGACTTTAGCTCTTTTCTGGCTGTGGGCCAGTGGCTACCATCGGGTTTTGCCACATGGGCCCATTTGCAGCTCAGAACCTGGCAACTGGCTTTGTCAGAATGAATGACAGGGCAGAGGAGTATGAACAAGACAGAAGTCACAGTTTCAAGGAATATAAAAAGGTCTATACTTTATAATTGATATTTTTTACACTCTCCAACCTGAGGAATGTTTTGTTAATGATAATGAATCAGATATTTTATGTTCTCCAAAATTTTTTTAGAATTTTCATTTTTTTTTCTCTAGAATCTCAAGTATTGGCATTTTTTAAATGCTGAATTTTACATATCTAAGTTTTATAGAATAGTTAATAACCTCAGGTGTATGTTTTGAGGAGGGAAACAGGATGTTAATGGGAGATGTGGTAACATTTCCAGACAAAACTTAACATCTGGAGGTGTTTCTATTTGAGGTGTAGTCTATGCCTTTCCTTAATGCCACGACGCTGAATCCCATGATCACTGATGACGAAAGAGCCAAAGGCTCTATCAGAGACACATGTCACTTCAGAACTGAAAAGCAGCAAAACCAGAAAGCAAATGCTCCGAATTGCATGTTGGGATGGCATTTAGATAGTGTGCAATGAGCAGCTGCGGTTAATAGGGTAACTGATACTAAGTGATCTACGTGAGCGTCATGCAAACAAGGCAAATTTGAAAAGTGAGGTTTCTCCTGCATATTTCTTCCTAAATTCCACCCAAAGGAATTAGAATGCAAGATCACAGAGTTCTTCTCAGAAGCACTTCAGTAATCATGCCTCATTTTTTAAAGCAGAGCCAGAAAGAAGCAAAGACAGAAAGCTGCCTTTATCTAAAATGAAGTTCTGGGCAAATTAAAGTTATGCTGCTTCTTATCTAATACTTCCCTGGAAGCCTCTGGAATCACAGGGCTGGAAGGTAGTGCTGGGCTTTAAAAGGCTTTGCCTTTAGAGATGGGTGTTTTTAAGAACAGAACAGACGAGGGGCTGGGGAAAACCTGCAGCACAGGACTCCTTGGGGTGTCTTACCAAGAACTCTTTCGCATGTCGCATGGGACCAGCTTGTTAATTCCACCAACACTCCCCACTCTCACTTTTATTTGAGATGATACCATATTTTCCCAAGTCTGGGTCCTTAAATTCCATCATTCACCCCAAATCCCTATGGGCTACTACTGATTCTACAGGAATGCTTGCTACTCCATGCTGCCTCTAGTTGGGAGACCACACCACTGCTTCCCCTTTCCGAGTCCCCACACTACAACCTCCCACTCTGTCACCATCACATCCTGTCAAGGCTCTCCACTGGCTTTCAGCTGGACTCTCAGGAGAGACCACTGCGGCTCCCTGCATCTTCACCATATGGAAACTGTCTGCCCAGCTATGAAAAGTATTGCTCTGTCAGTCTGCTCTACCAAACACTTAAGGAAGCCTCTTAAAAGTGTTCTCCATTTTTACTCTCCTTTGGGAAACCAAACTGTCATACTCAGTCTACTAATTTTGACAGTGATGTATGTATGCGCCAACTTTCTAAAATCATCTTGCATCAGAAATTGAGGCCCTTTGATGTTCCAACATTTTTCATCCCTTCCCGCCCTTCCTGGTGTACAAAGTTGAAGACCCTCTTTAGCGGTGGGCCTGGGAAATGATTTTAACTTTGTGTACCCTCACGTATTCAGACATAGTGCTCCAGTTGTTGGGATAGGGAACATGTCAGTACCCCTACCAAGCTCTGGGTTCCCCATATCTTACACTCTACTTACCTAATTCTCCAGAAGAGTCCAGGTTCATGTTTCTTTTCTTTTCTTTCTTTCTTTTTCTTTTTTTTTTTTTTTTAAGATTTTATTTATTTATTTGACAGAGAGGGAATATAAGCAAGGGGAGTGGGAAAGGGAGAAGCAGGCTTCCCACGGAGCAGGGAACCCAATGATGAACCCAGGACTCTGGGATCATGACCTGAGCCGAAGGCAGACGCTTAACCCACTGAGCCACCCAGGCACCCTTAATTCGTGTTTCTATAATCATGCTTCCTGATGTCCTCTGAGTCCCATAATGACACCATTCATACGATTAATCCCTAATGGATGAAGTCACTCAGGCACACTCTTTAAGAATTAATGTTTCTCGGGGCGCCTGGGTGGCTCAGTGGGTTAAAGCCTCTGCCTTCGGTTCAGGTCATGATCCCAGTGTCCTGGGATCGAGCCTCGCATCGGGCTCTCTGCTCAGCAGGGAGCCTGCTTCCTCCTCTCTCTCTGCCTGCCTCTCTGCCTACTTGTGATCTGTCTGTCAAGTAAGTAAATAAAATCTTTAAAAAAAAAAAGAAGAATTAATGTTTCTCTTTCATTTTAAAGAATAACACTATAAGATTAAATACTATATTGAGTGACTCAGACAGAAAATGATGGGAGATAAGAGCTAAAAGTGAAAAAGAGGTTTGAGAAAGGAGAGTCCCACGTAAGCTGTAGCCAAAAGAAAAGTGTCATCGTCAAGGTGAGGCTAGAGATATGCTTCAAAGGAGATAAGCTGAGTGAGACCAGCAATAGGACAGGCAGGAGGGATGCATACACATTTATGTGATCTGGGTATCCAACTATAGGCTAAAAACACTGATCCTTCCCCTCTGTAATAAAAAGACAATATTTTTTATGTTCTTAGAAAATTAACAACATTACAGTTATGCAGTTTGTTCAGACTACTGAGTTGAACTCTTTATTGTTAAGAGAAGATAACAAAGTTCGTTCATAACTCAAGATACTAATTTAAAGGGAAATGCCGGCTCTCTGTATGTTTATTGCTATAATTTTTACAAGTTCCATCCAAAGAGTTAAAAAGAAAAAAAAAGTTCAAAGGGAAGACCCTTGATACTTTTACCCATTCTTTTCGCTTGTAGGTACATGTAATTTACAAAGCTCTATTAGTTCAGAGAAGCAGAACCAGTAAGATGTGTGTGTGAGAGAGACTCATCTCAAGGAATTGGCTCATGGGATTATGGAAGCTGCCAAGTCCCAAATCAGCAGGGTAGGCTGGCAGGCTGCACAGATGCAGGGATGAGCTAATGTTGCACTTCAAGTCCAAAGGCTGTCTCCGACAGAATTCATTCCTCCTTTGGGGAGGTCAATCCTTTTGTTCTATTCAAACCTTCAGCTAATTGAATAAGGCCCACTCACACTGTGGAAGGGAATCTGCTTTACTGAAAGTCCATTGATTTAAATGTTTGTTTCATCTAAAAACACCATCATGGAAGCGTTCAAAGAATGTCTGACCATGTACCTGTGTATGGAGGCTCAGTCAAACTGACATAGAAACTTAAGAGTCATCAATGATTCTTAGTTTTTTTCCTATAATCCTAGTGACAGTAGATAAGTCACTCACTCTTTGTAGCCCTCAGTCTTCCCTTTTGTGAGATGAGGAGAGATGATTTCCAAGTTCCCTTCTATTGTAATCTTACAATTTTGCTTTCCCTGATGTAGTATCTTTTTCATTTTTCTATCTTTCTTACCCACAAATATACTTTTATAGAGAGATAATTTTACAAGCAAAAGCAATCAATAATTAACTGATCTAATTCCAAGCCAATGATATCAGTAATTGCCTACTTTTTTTTTCTATGTGAAGATAGAATTCCCATACATTGTTAAAAGAATATATGAACTGAGTTGCTTTTTTACTAATGTTAATGGCTTTGAGCTCTGTCACCCGCATTTCCTCAAGAAAGTTTACCTTGAGGCTAAAGGTATACACGATTTAAAAAAAAAAAAAAAAGCTATTATTTCAGTGTAGACTGTGCCCTTAGAACAAAGGCAATTGGCTTCTAGGGGATAATAACTTTATTACATTAGAAATGTATTCTTCATTAACTGAACTAACTAGACTAATGATCTAAGGTTTCTGTCTACATAGCTAACACACTAAGATTCATGAGAAAATGCTAGTTAAAATACCGAACTCGAATTGCAAAACAATGTCAAACAGACCCTACCAAGATTTCTAATTTAAGGCATGATTATGACATGAAAAGTTGCTGGCAGTCCTTGGCTTTCCTGCCTTAAGTATTGAAAAGTAGGGTGTTAAAAAGTATGGGCTCATTAAAAGTTTACCATTTCTGATACATAGTTCTACCTTTCTAGTGTATGCTAATAAGTTTCTACTGTCATTAATCAGAAATGGTCATAATCAGAATTTTAAAAAACAAAGTCTTCTCTCCAGAGTATAATGGCACTCCAGAAGCTTAGCATGCTACACAAATACTTGGTTCTGTAGATTTCCCTAAGACTCAGCCCTATGGGAATATCCTTGGTTTCAGTCTTCAAAAATAGCTTCCATGCACTAGAGGGAATGCACATGAAGTAACTGGAATGAGACCATTTCTAAAAACAGATTCTTAACTGACACATATAAAGCAGATATTATAGAGAAGACTGATGTGGCCATACCCATAATACTTTTGAAAGAAAACTGTTATGATATTGGTAGTGTCCAAGAGAAAATAAATGTTTTAGTTTCATAAATAAGGAAATCCAGGCTTTAGTCATGGTCGAATTAATTTAGCTAACTCTCACAAATGGTCTATATGATATTGTTTGAAAGATTTGTGGAAAGATCCCTATGTTGAGGCTATTTATCACAGAGCATTAGAACATTCCAAAAGCATACCTAAAATTGACTTATCGAGACTCAGGAGCCTTAACTGGAATTGATTCCTGAAGAACAAATAGACATGTTACAAACATCCCATGTATTTTATGCCCTTAGAGAACAAATCTGCACAATGCAACTGTGGCTTTTGAGATAAACTCAATTTTGCTTAAAATTATATATATTTGATGTGCTGCAAACATGTGCTTTAATAGCTTTAATAAGAGTGGCAATATCAAATATACTCAAAGCAAGAGCTATGTTTGAGCTATAAAAAGTCCCTCATGGTTAGCCCCACATTACTGCTTTTGAGTCTAAATATTTTCTTAATATGTCGTGCTGATAGTAGGCAGTTTACAGTCTATAGGCAAAGTAAATATTCCATTGGTTGGTGTGTAATATGTGTCAGTTATATAACTGATCTAGCTAAATAAACACTGAAATACACATGTGTCTAAATTTTGATTTGTCTTCTTGGAAAGTTGTATCTATAAGATCACCAACATTATCTTTAAATCCAACCCAATGAGCATTTTTCAGTTTTTTCACCTCTCCACTAGCAGACAGATAAATAAGTGCAGAAATTCTCGCAGCACCATTGACTGCTGTTGTCTGGAAGTTCAACTTCCACAGAGGCTTCCGGGGGTACTCCCATTTCTGTGATTGCATTTCTCTCCTTGCTGGTTTCTTCTTTCTGTAATACACAGCAAGGGGTTTCCTTTCCCCAAGCTCAGGTGGCTGCTACATGCCCTCCCTTGGGATTCTCATCTCTTACATGGATTCAGAATACAGAGAGAGCTATACAGAAATGACTCCTTTATCTAGTTGTGTCATCTGGATGAGTTACTCTCCTAAGTGCCGTCTATTTCGCTCGCTGTATGACTTTGTGCTTATATCCTCTGCTATAATGGAGAAAGGTACATTGACAGTATGTGATAACGATTCCAGTAAATGAAAATCCAACATATAATTGGGTAGTATTTCTTATATTTCAAAAATCTGCTAGAGTATCCTTTAACTATGGCATTTCCATAGCAATTTAAGTTTTCACTACTATCATTTCATCTCTTCATAAATAAATTGCCTGCCTTCCTAATTAGGAACTTACTTATCACTAACTCTGTATACAGAATCATAGATATAAGGTTCTAGGTATTTTAAAAAATTGAAGATAAATAATAAGGACAATAATTTAGTAATCTGCTAATTAAGAAACAGTCTCCTATATCACAATGACAATCTCAATTTTCTCTGCGCAGTGCACAAAGTGAGGATAATAAGCAAGGTGAAGTTGGCTTTTTTATGTAAGAAGGTAACTCATCTTACAATTATTAACAGGTAAATGATAGAAAGGGCTTATGATGAAGGCTAATGTGTCATAACAAAGGCTAATAAATCATGGGCTGATTCCTGTGAATATAGAAAAAAACTCATTTTTGGAAAGAGAAGAACTAGAATTTATCTCCCCTGTTTCAGCTCAGGCCAGTCTTGCACTAGGTGTTTGCTCACTCTGTTCCCTCTAATTGACACACTCTTCCTCCCACTCTTCACCTGGGAAATGCTCACTCTTATCTTGAAAATGCCCTTACTCGCCCTTCCAATCTAAGTGAAGTCCTTCTTACTATTCTCTTTCATCACCTCTGAGTTTTTTTTTTTTTCTTTTCCACTTCAGCTTTTTCCAAAATTAGTCATGTATTTCCTTGTGTGTTTCTTTTTCTATATACCGCAAGTTCCATGAAACTGGTAAAAATGTTTCACCCGGTGACTGTAGTGTCTAGCACACGGCAAATTGCTCAGTATTTCTTGAATGAATGAGAAAGTTCACAACCACAGAAAATTCAACTCTCAATAGTTCTTGCAAAATGGTTGACATGAAGCATAGGATAAAATCTTGACTCACTTTTCAGACAAATTCATACCTCAAAGAGTAGGTGAAAAAACATAAACAGCCACCTGTCTTGATTTTAACACGAGTAAGGACTTCTTAGGGGTAAGACCCTTGGAGGATATAGCAGTGGGAAAGGAAGAGATTACTAAACATCATTATAGCAGAAGATTTATAGGTTCATCTGTAGAATGGGAACAAGACCAGTTCTGCTAATATTCTAGAGTCTTTGAGAAGTCTGAGTAAGTGAAGTTATATCAGAAAGCTTGTAAAGCCTGATACACTGTAAGATGGTAGTTGTAGTATGCCAGTTTGGCGACACGATATTTAAATTTAAATGAGTAAGTTAATATCTATGATTTAAATAGCAATAGATATAAACCAAATAAGGAAAAGAACTTCTAAAAATACGTGCAGTAGGTCAAGGCACTTTATTTTAGCTCTGAAATAATACATCCTATTATAGAAAATGTGTACAATTAAGATTTTAAAAAAGAAGCAAATAAAATTTCCCTTAATTTTATCCCTTGGAAATACTACTTTTTAACATTTTGTAGATATCCTGATATTTAGTTTTTGTTTTTATTAACAAAAATGGTGTAATTTTCTAAAACCGTTGTGTAATCTTTTTACTTAATGACAGAATTCTTAATAGATGAATAGTATTTCCCTATGCTGAGCTGTTCATTCTTGCATCTCTTCACTGATTCAGTAGTTATCTACTGAGAACCTACTCTATATAAAAAGCAAGCTTGGTGCTGGGAAAATAGTATGGTTAAGACAGAAAATAAACAAAAATTACTCCATTAGACATTTAGTCCAAGTACTGATAAATGCTAGGGAGAGAGGTATATGTTGCAAGTGCATTTAATGGGGTGTGTGACCTCGCTGGGGACTAGGAGGTCAGGGGAGGCATATTTTAGCTGGGATTTGAAAGATAAGGAGGAATTAAGCAAATGATCTAAAAGGGCATAGTAGGCAAAGACCTTACTGTAGGAAGGTACATGCAAATGTGATTTTTGGGTGGGAACAGAAACTGGAGCATCATTAAAAAGTGAACTTCTGGGGTACCTGGGTGGCTCAGTGGGTTAAGCCACTGCCTTTGGCTCAGGTCATGATCTCAGGGTCCTGGGATCGAATCCCACATCGGGCTCTCTGCTTGGTGGGGAGCCTGCTTCCCTC
This sequence comes from Mustela nigripes, assembly GCF_022355385.1. Taxonomy (NCBI): domain Eukaryota; kingdom Metazoa; phylum Chordata; class Mammalia; order Carnivora; family Mustelidae; genus Mustela; species Mustela nigripes. The sequence goes on along the minus strand of NC_081560.1, from coordinate 26,685,158 downwards.
TCTCTCTCTCTCTGCCAGCCTCTCTACCTACCTGTGATCTCTCTCTGTCAAATAAATAAATAAAATCTTTAAAAAAAAAAGTGAACTTCTGAACATACTCTTGAAATAATTCTAGTTAAGGGGGGGAGAAAAAGGAACAACAGAGGAGATACATTAAAGAAACCAAAGAATAGGAAGTTTTTTCATATTTAGATTTTAGAATATTACCTAAAAATTATGAAAGAGGGAACATAGAATGAAAAATGTCTTATTCAAGGATCATTCAAATGTGCCACAGCCTGGGGGACCTTCTCTGATCTCTTTATATAATTCAGTTGTGATGCTGGTCGAGTTATAGTATAGACCCCACGAGCCCAAAGCATATAGCACATACTATTGTTAGGTCCGTAATCAAAGGAGCAAGACTGATACAAAGCAAAGGTCAAGCAAAAGCTTTATTTCACGCCAAGCATCGAGAATCAAACCGACTGTTTGGGGCTGCCTCTTACAGAGAGAGCACGATCCCTCCCTGCCTTACAGACTGACTTTTATAGAGCAAAGGCCAGGTGGTTGAGCCTGGCCACACACAGGTGGCCAATAAGATTGTAACACACAGAGAAAGCTGCACAGTCATGGTAGGTCCCACACGGGTGGCCAACTGAATTACAGTTCACCCCATAGTAGCTATTTGAACTAGCCTATCACCTTGGTCAGAATTGGCTCCCAAAAGGTGCCCAAAAGGTGGGGCCCACACTCCTTGGTAGCTAGGGAGACAGTAAGCGCGCCCCACTGATTGGATGTCTCCACCTGGCCCGACTCATCCCTGCATCCGGGTTCTGTTATCTCCACCTGACCTGACCCAGGGCTCTGTTATCTGGGACTGGTCTACCATATTTTACTGGTTTCCTGGACTTGCTTTTAAGTAGGTTCCCCTGGCAGGGGGGCGGGCAGGGTCAGTTTAAGTTTTACTGCATAAACAACAAAATCACTATTTAACCAGATGGAATCACTCTGGCTAAACAGTCCTTTACGCTATTTTCATAGATTTGTCTCTGAATTCTTTTCACATGTATTGAGATATGTGCTATGCTTAATAAAATACAAGTACTTTTAATTAAAAGCATTAATTTTCCTTAACAACTATACTGTCCACTTCACTGAGTTATGTCACTGATCCCTCAGCCACTTCTCTCTTGTACTTAGTTCCAGGTTCATTGGCATGCTTTCCAATTTTATCTGTCATTATCCTTAATGAATTTCAGTGTTGATATGGAGAAGCTTTCTAATATCCCAGCTCCTTGGCTGTTTGACCTACTTTTCCCAGGGATCATGTCCTTCATCCTAGAACTGTTATTCATTCCTTATCTCAGTAACCAAATCTCACTAATTTCAAACTCTCAGATCCTTCCATGTTGGGAAGATCTCCATAGAGAGACAATTCCCTTTCGGAATATTCTAAGAGTTAATAAATATATCTATTTAAATTTACATAATGACTTATGACTTATAAAAAAAAATCCTCTTCTGCATTATCCCTTAGATCTTTCAGTAGACCTCTCCTTTCCAGTCCTTTTTGCAATCTGCTAAGTTCACATCTAATTTGTGCTGGTCTCAGCCTCTCGATTATAATACTATCAGCTAAAAATGCCTGTGGACACTCACAGTGTTGCAGGGTGGAGAGCATGGTGAGCTTCCCACAGACAGCTCTCTTTCCAAACCAGTTTTACAATTCAACCAAACCTGCAGATCTTACTACGATTGCAAGACATCCTTCTGCAGCAACCATGAAAAGAAAATAGAAGTTTATTACTTATAACACCTGGAAACTACACAGCATACCTGGGGGCCACACATGAGGCTGCAAGTGGAGCTTGCGCACAGGGCCAAGAAATTCTGCTTTCATTGGGGTTGAGGGCAGTGGGGGGCCTAGGGTTTCAAGGGCCCACTCTTTATTGGTGAATTTAAAACATGAATGGGAATTTGAAGTGTGGGGATTAAAGAAATAACAACTAAGTGGCCCAAATGGCCCATTATTGAACTAAAGATCTCAAACAAAGGATCCTCAGTGTGGGAGACTTGCTGGCTCTGTATCCAGTCCTGTGACTAACAATGTGTTTATAGGAGATAACTCTCTTTGCAGCAGGTATTTAGCAATCAAAATGTAAATTGGGCACTTACGTTACAAAAAAGTTAAAAAAAAAACAACAACTGTCAGGGTTTATACTACAAGATCTCAGGGTTATAATGATATTAGCCTATATGATCATAAGACCCTTACCTATACATCAAAATTTAGAAAAATTATTTTGCATATTTTATATGAGTCACAGAACAAACCAATGTCTTGCAGGAAGATCATGCAAGCATTGGTCTTCCGCCTACTGAATCACTAAGTTGAACCAAAGGAAGTAGAAGAGAGAGGAGGGTCTTAAAAGGTGAGAAGATTGTAACTATAACAGGTGACAGACACATTGCTAGAATTTGGGGAAAATGATTTTGTGATAAGCATGTTGGGTCCCCAATATTGGGTGCCCCAATAATGGGTCCATGGTCAAAGGAGCAAGACTGATACAAAGAGAAGGTCAAGCATAGCTTTATTTCACGCCAAGCATCAAGAATCAAACCGACTGTCAAACAGACCGGTGGGGGCCACCCCTTACAGAGAGGGCAACCCTTCCCTGCCTCACAGACTAACTTTTATAGAGCAAAGGCCATGTGGTTGGGCCATACTATTGTTAGGTCCGTAATCAAAGGAGCAAGACTGATACAAAGCAAAGGTCAAGCAAAAGCTTTATTTCACGCCAAGCATCGAGAATCAAACCGACTGTTTGGGGCTGCCTCTTACAGAGAGAGCACGATCCCTCCCTGCCTTACAGACTGACTTTTATAGAGCAAAGGCCAGGTGGTTGAGCCTGGCCACACACAGGTGGCCAATAAGATTGTAACACACAGAGAAAGCTGCACAGTCATG
>NC_081560.1:26617088-26682198 GCF_022355385.1 Mustela nigripes | reverse complement strand
CTAGGTCCCACACAGGTGGCCAATTGATTTACAATTCACCCCATAGTAGCTATTTGAACTAGCCTATCACCTTAATCAGAATTGGTGCCCAAAAAGCACCCAAAAGGCGGGGCCTACACTCCTTGTTAGCTAGGGAGACAATATGTGCACTTTAGGGATTGGATGTCTCCACCTGACCTGACCCACCCTTATATTTGGGCTTTGTTACCTGGGACTGGTTTCCTAGACTTGCTTTTAAGGAAGTTCCCCTGGGGGGGGGGCACGGGGTCAGGGTCAGTTTAAGTTTTACTGCATAAACAACAAAATGGCTATTCAACCAAGGTGGGGCCGCTCTGGCTAAATAGGCCCTTACAAAGCAGTTACCATTTTGCTACTAAACTTGTTAACATTTTTTTGTAAACCTTAAGACATCACTGAAGGTACTCAACTGCTATTCTGCATCCTCACTGACTTAGAGCCAGAAAACTTCTTTAATTCACAATTAAATATTTAATATTTCTCCATAAATGTTGATTAGGTGGCTGATGTTTTTCAGGATTCAACTATTTCAATAATGAATGCCAGAATAGGGTACTACATAAATTAATTCCTATCTAAGTTTTATTTCTAATAGCAGGGAGATGTCCTGAAACTTAAGAAAACATTGAATAAGTGCATGTGTGTGTGTATTCTAAGGCACAGACTGATTTGTTTTTTTAGTGCCATTCTGATAGCAACTCATTCACTCATTCACGTCGCACACATTTCCTGGAACTCTACTTTTTGCCATGCACTGGGCTAAATTCTTGGCATGTAGAGATGAAATGAGATATTCTTAGCTTCCAGTCCAGGAGGGTGGGAGGCAGACAATTCAAATAGGAAGGGCAGTACACAACTATTAGCATTATATTAGAAAAGCGGAAGGAACAGTTAAGCTAGTGTAAAGGGATTCAAGAAGAAACTTCATGGAAAAAAGACCTATAACCTGAGACCTAAAGGAGAGTGTCAGGTAGCAAATCATAAATGAGCCTGAGGAGTGGAGTGAGGAGAGTGAGTAAAACATATCCGGAACTGCAGAGATCAAGTGAGAGCAAGGTGCATTTGACCTCAAAGCTATTTGACTGCAGCACAATAACTAGGGAATGGCCAGAGGTAAGACGGGAGAAGCAGAAGGGAACTGGAGGGTCTTAGAAGCCATATTAAGGGGGGAGGGGCTCATGGAAAGCAGTCACTGGGGTTTTAAGAAGACATTTGGCAAGATCATTATTGGATGCATTTAAAAAGTTCTACTGGCTTGTTTTTCTTGTATGTTTGTCTGTCACTATATTGATCATCAGGCCCGGTTCAGCTGATCTTGCTGACTCCAGATCCCACCGTTCTCACTCAGAGCTATACCGTGCGTTTATCATAGGTTTCTAAAAGTACTTTGTAGATATTTCTTAATGAATTCTCCTAGGAATTTTGCATTTATTATTTAAATACTAATGCTGGAGCAAGACAATAAACTTCAAAGTTAAATGACTCCAGGGGAGGAGGCCAAGAAATAAAGGTACCAACTAATTTTGCATAATTATATTGGCCCAAGGAGGCTGATTAGTGTAATATGTGAAGCCATCTAGGCAGGAAAACACGACGGTTCTCTAAGGCCTCAGAAAGTGCAAACCACACATGTTTTAGAATTGAGATAATACAGACCCCAAGTAAAAGTCTGTTAACTGATTTAAAGAATGAGAACACAAACTCAGGAGTTTTGCTTTGCTGTTCTTCTGAGAGGCTTGGGGTTTATTGTCCCAAGAGACTGGATTTTGCAATTCAGCCTGGGGTCCAATGCAGAACACGACTAAGGACTTGCAAGAAACAGTGGTCCAGGCATCGTGCAATGCCACCCAGGCATTTCTTCATGATACTCATTTCCCTTCTTCCAGGACTGACTCTAGTTAGCCTTGTTAACTTGCCCCTGAAATACTGCAGCACCTTCCAGACTCAGGAAAAGGATAGTAGTTCTCTTCAATTATCTGAAGAGCTGTGGCATAGAAGTTGCTGATGGCAGTGAGAAGACTGAACGTCCAAGCTACTCAGTAAGGCCCTGGGTTCCAATACAGACTCATGAAAGAATGAATCTCTATTTCTTCTAAGCAGGGTCCAGGTGATCTTGTCAGGGAAATGGCAGAAGAGATTTCTGCATTGGAACTGTGTAGTTGGATTTGAAGATGATATTCTAGGATTTCTGGATTAAGGCAATAAGCAACTATCTGTTGCTACTATTTATCAAGTTTCTCAACAGAATGGAAGGAAATTCAGATTGGTAGTAAATCAATAGGAAAATATGTAAACATGTTCAATGATATTTTTAAAAAACATTTGGCTCAAAGCATCTTATTAGGTACCATCTTTATTTATTTATTTTTTTAAGATTTTTCTTTATTTGACAAATCAGAAGTAGTCAGAGAGGCAGGCAGAGAGAGAGAGAGAGGAGGAAGCAGGCTCCCCACTGAGCAGAGAGCCTGATGTGGGGCTCGATTCCAGGACCCTGAGACTATGACCTGAGCCGAAGGCAGAGGCTTTAACCCACTGAGCCACCCAGGCGCCCCAGGTACCACCTTTAGAACAATTAAAACTAAGCACATATGCTCATCCACCTGCTTTATGATAGTCTGGTAATAATACTCAGTGTTTGTATCAATTTTAATTGAGTTAATCCCCGCATTCCCATTTTACACAGGAACGCAGAACAATGGTATGTGAATGAGGAGCGTCTATGATATTTTGAAGATGCAATTTTATTGAGACCTCATGAAAATCCAGAAGCCTTCAATATCAAGATTGTCTAAGAATTCTTGCACCACACTGAATTGGTCCATAATTCTAAATGTCAGATAGGATGGTCAGGGAAGCCAACGTTGATGAATAAGAGGGCTGCAGTCAGTCATTATGATTCATCTGCTTAGGGGTAGTATAAAGGGAACAAAAATAAACAGAAAACACATTCTGACTTCTTTATCAAAGAATACCCCTTCGGACCTTTTAGGATTTTAAATTGTTTAAATAATGTAGATGGAGCACATAGATCTTTGTTGCTGGGGACCTTCATGTTCTAGTTTATTTGATTAAAAAGTGTTTATTGAATGCCTATCATATACCAGCATAGAAAAAGTAGACAGGGATTTCATTATCTTTTATGTGAGTTCCCCCTAAAACCTTCTGGAATCTTTCCCTGCCACCAGTGAATGTTCCTTCTAGTCCACCCTCCACACTTACACCAGAGTTACTCTTTCAAAAACACAAGTCAGATCACATCACCGCCCTAGTTAAACATTTTAAGGGCTCCCATTGGCAACTGAATAAACCCAGAAGCCCTTTCTGTCATTTGTGTGCACTTCCATGTTTGTGTCCTGACTCTCCCTTTTGTGCTTGGTACTAGGAATTCTCTCCTAAAGACATAGGCTTAAAAAAAAAAAAAAAAAAAAGACTTAGGCTTATTTACTCTTCCATGCTTTTACACATGCTACTTCCTTCCTTTTACACATGCTACTTCCTTCCTTTTACACATGCTACTTCTTGAATGCACTTTCTTCCCTCTTCTACTTTTGGTCTAGGCAGCAGAATATACCCTAAAGACATTGCCTGTTGCCTTAACATTTATTTCTCCTAGAAGTACTCATTTAAAAAAAAAATTTAAAGATTCTTATTTATTTATTTGGAAGATGGAGATCACAAGTAGGCAGAGAGATAGGCTGAGAGAGAAGGGGAAGCAGGCTCCCTGCTGAGCAGAGAGCCCAGTGCGGGGGCTCAATCCCAGGACCCTAGGATCATGACCTGAGCTGAAGGCAGAGGCTTTAACCCACTGAGCCACCCAGGTGCCCAAAGTATTCATTTTTTGAGAAGAACAAGTTGCTCTGTGGTGTCCTGGTTTTGATAACCCAGTTGGGGGTCCTTTCTAAATACCATTCAGTATTTATGGATACTTCTCTAGTGAGGAGGATGGGGTCAAAAGAGATGGTCAAGAATACAAGAAGTGGAATGATATAGAAGAAAGTCTTCATGAAGAGGATTTAATAGAGGAAGTTGACAGAACATGAGTGAAGGCCTTAAAGGGGCTTCCAATGCACTGCCAATACTGACCAATTCTACTGCTCAAAAGGCTAGATAGATCATTCCTCTTTTGGCTGAGACCTTATACATACTTCTACCTCTTTAAAACTTTATCATTATCTCTCTACCATAAGTGGTCATTAATAACTGTCATCTAGTATTACAAATATTATACAAATGCTATATATATACGATCAACTGTGCCTGAAGGAATCAGTAGGTGGATATAAAGAGATAAAGGCAATATAATCTGTGGGAAAACATATAAAAATGTATGAAGATGTAAATGCATGTGTGTCTTCAGGCCATGATGTAAATTCTCTGTGACTACAATGAGGTCAACACGGAGGTATTTATTTAATGATGTCTCTGATCCAGCATCTGGTGTTAGGTACAAATATCCCTAGATTCAGTAGACTTTGCAAACTTAATGAAGTACTACAAGACTGTCAATTCCACAAGAACAGGGTCTGTATCATTGACTTTGGTACTCTGGTTCTTTATATCTAATTCTCTTATGGGTCTGTGAAAGAGCCCTTCTATGATAAGCAATGACACTCCTCAAGTACTGTTTGTAATCAACTGTGTTCTGTATGTCTGAAACATTATTCATGTGTATTTACAACCCAGGGATTTGGAGGGAGGTTGGGAATTTTGCCTTTTTCCTTCATCTGCCAATGATTATTACTCTAGATATTTTGAATAAGGCAGGGGTCTGTTCCTAAACGTTAAAAAACATTATTTTCTAGGAAGTTGGATGTTGGTTGGTACCAAGGGTTCAAAATTAGGGAGATCATCTTTCCTAAAATGAAATAAATTTCAAATAACAGGCATTTTTTCTTGTGGCAGTAAAAGCTATTCTGTTTAAGGAAAGCAATGTGATTTGTTCAAGAAATTGAAAAAATGTTTCCTTTTTATTATCTTTGATTTAGCAATATAATAGTTGAAAAGTACTTCTCAGTATAAATACAGATCACACTCAAGTCAACTTGAGTATCTATACTGAGTTTTAATAGTGGTATAAAAATAGAGTAAAAAATGTGCTTTTCAGATTACTGGCATTTTTCACAGCAGGATTATAGCATTTTCTTCTCTTGGACAATCACACTAAAATGTTTCTTTTAAAGTATAATAGAGCATCAAGCTATCATATAAATAAGTTATATGAAAACCAATGAAAAATTAATCATAAAACTTAAAATCCTCAGGAGATACTATAGAGTTGTGGGCCAAACATCCTGTTCTCATTTATCCCTTAATCAGCCCTGTTACCAGCATGTACACGTAGGTCCTTAAGACCTAAGTAAACTTTGTTTTACTCATAAAATATAAGACACAAATAATCTATATTTCAAGTTGACGTTATTTTCCTATACAAAAGCATTTTTCCATTCCATCCATATGCTTTGAGTCTGGATCACGATACTCACCACATTTAGAACCAAGATAAATGCAGGATATCCCTAGGCAAGCTTTACAAAGCCTCTGAGACAGTAAGGCAAAAGGCACTCCGAAGACATGGCTATCTTCCTGGGGTTTAAACAACTTTCAATGTAAATGGGCATGATGGGGCAAAATGAACAGTGTGTTAACACTAGAAGGACATGGCATTGTCCTTCCAGGATGAGGCCCATTAAAGTCATTTTTTAAAAGCACGGACCAGTCATACTGAAATGAAAACAAGTTAGCAAGTTGTTATGCGGGCTTTGCTGCAAGTTGTGATTTGGGCATAATCAGAAATTCTAATCATAAGAGGCTGCAGGAGCATCATAATTGCAGAAGAGGGAGGGCCACTGGGTGTCAGACTTTCAGGGGTGAGCTGGAGATTTATTGCCTCCGTGGTGAGGCAGGTGAATGATGGATAGGGTGGCTGTCGCTCCAGTGAATTTAGTGAGGAAGTGAAAAGCAGCCTCGGGAGTGGGGGTGTGAGAAAGAGCTGGGATTTATGAACTGAAATATGTATTATAATGGGGCGGATTTCAGGACTCCGAGCCTTACTTCAGCCATAGCTACAGCATTATGGATGAGCCTCAGATGGGGCTGGAATGAAACCTTTCAGACCAACTGAATGCCCGGCATCAACCACGCAGAAGGGATCTGCACGCATTCCACACCCGTGAAGGTGAAGGCGTCATTTCACATTAAGTTTTTCTTTCTGCCAACAGAGGTATTTGCTAAAGAGCATGTTAACAAAATTAGATTTGTTGTCTTTTGTATCCTGAGCCCCTGTACCTCTGTCTATACTTAATTATGTGCTATTGATGTTTCTTGAGACAGTCCTGGAGAAGAGCAGAAAGCCTCAAGGGGAAGACGAAGAATAAGGAGCCTCCTGGTTTCACTGCTGCCTTTCCTTTTTCTGGTTATTTCAAAACTACAGGTTTGTAAGGTGAGCAAGCTGGATTAGCAACGGTGAACTTCAAGGTCCTTCTTGTTCTAGGATTCCATGAAATAAGAAAGGGATTGTGACTCTATTACCAAAACTACAGACTAACTCTAGACCCTTCAATGAAAAATAAAATCAAATATATAAAATACTAACAGCAACTTAATACCAAATCATAAAACTATCAAAACATTAGCATGTAATATCCATAAAATACCAGGTAGATTTATTGATTTTTGTTAGATTTGTTTAGGTGTTTTTATGCAACTATATTCTATATCTCTATGTCTGCGGTAAAAATTACACCCTGTTTCTGTCTATAATAAAAATATTTTATTAGTCAGCAAGTAGGGTACCTATTATCAAAAAAACCCCCAAAAATAAATGTTGGTGAGGAGAGAAACTGGGACCCCCGGCCACTGATGATGGTGTAGCTACAGTGGACAATGGTATGACTATTCCTCAAAAATTAAATATAGAATTACCATATGATCTAGCAATTCCAATTCTGGGTATACACCCAAAAGAAAGGCAAGCAGGGGCATAAATCAATATTTGTACAACCATGTTTATAGTAGCATTATTCACAATAGCTAAAAGGTAGACAAAAGCCAAGTGTCCACTTACGTATGAACAGATAAACAATATGTGGTATCTGCATGCAATGGAATATTACTCACTCTTAAAAAGGAAGGAAATCCAACGTACACTACAACAGGGATGAACCTTGAAGACATTATACTAAATGAAATATGTCATTTGCAAAATGACAAATATTGTATGATCCCACTGTGAGATACCTGGAATCATCAATTTTTAGAGACAGAAAAAAGAATGGTGGTTCTAGAAGGAGGGGGGAAGAGAAGTTAGTGTTTAATGGGGACAGAGTTTCAGTTTGGAAGGCGAAAAATTTCTGAAAAAAAATGGTGGTGATCCTTACACAACAAAGCGAATGTTCTTAAAACCACTGTACATTTAAAAATAGTTAAAACAGTCCATCTTAAATTACAGATATATTACCACAATAAGAAATATTCTAGTAACATAAAAAATAATTAATATAGAAGCCCCAATTTTTCTTGAGAAACAGCATCATTTTCATTAGCTTTCTGTTCTGACCAGATTTGGGGGTAATTTATGTTTCAGTGTTCTTATTATAAAGAAAGCTGTTACCAGAAAGTGGGGGAAATAGATGGTTGGTAAGTAAAAGCAACAAATGCTCTCTATGCCATGACTCCAAAGCAGGATGCAGGGCTATAGTAATTGGAAAAGCTACAAAACAAGTCAGGGAGCAAGGGTTCAGTCAACAGAGAGAGGGGGCAATGGAATACACGGGAAGATCAGGAGGGATTTTGTAAATCATGAGTTTTAGTTTGAGAATCTCCTTCTCCAATCTTCAGTCATCACATATTTATTTTTTCTATTAACCAGTTTCACATGTTTTTGCTTCTCCCACTGGATTGTAAGGACTTTTAGCATATAATTGATGCTATATTTATTCCTAGCTTCCTTATAATTCACAATAAAGACACCCTTGCTAATGAATGAATAAGAATGAAGTAACACAGTGCCCATCCTTTCAGAATTCATAGTGCAGAAAATAATGATTTGTTTGTCAATCAAACAATTAGAATATATCTTAATTGATTATTTGAGCCACCTATTCAATTCAGGAAAAGATGTTCAAAAGATTTTCTTAATCTACAAGGGCAGAACAAAATATACATTCTGGAGAACTGAACCTACCACATAATAACATAATGTATTGAGAACGATACAGTAAGATAATAAAAATAGTAATAGTTAACATTTATTTAGCATTTACTAACTACGAGACCCTGTATTAAGCACTTTTCATGGATTCTCTTTCTTTTTTTAAGATTTATTCATTTATTTGAGAGAGAGAGAAAGAGAAAAAGGGTGAAGGGAAGGGAAGAGGGAGAGGGAGAAAACCTCAAGCAGACTCCCCACTGAGCACAGAGTCTAACGTGGGGCTCTATTTCACGACCCTGAGATCATGACCTGAGCTGAAACCAAGAGTCGGACACTCAACTAACTGAGCCACCCAGGCACCCCGTGGACTCTCTTTTTTTAATCTTTACAACAAATTTGGAGGTATTTCTTTTTATTTTACAGACAGAAGAATCTAAAGAGATAAGGTTAAATAATTTTTCCAAAGCTGCATTCAAAATTATTAGGTTCATCATTTAAACCCAGAAAATTGAATCCAGGTACTATAGAATTTTAAGACAAGTGCATGTTTCTTATCTAGTGATGTCATGAAAAGCAGACCAGGAGCACTTACTTTGTACACTGTCAGGCCATCTAGCCCATATGGCTACTTAATTCAAAATGTGTGCTAACCATACAATGACTGTTGGTGAAATTGTGAGATCCTCATGATGATCACTGATGATTATGGAGCTTTTTTTGTTTTGTTTTGTTTTAATTTTTAAAGGAGTGAACATTTTAGTTGTTTTCAGTAGTGAAAAAAGTAATTTAATCTTTGTCAGGGAGCATCTGCAAGCCTGGGGCTTCTTGTGGATTGCAATGGGAACAGATACATATTTAAAATCAAAGTGACAGTCCTATTCTTGCAAAAAAAAAAAAAAAAAAAAGGAGCTAAAATATTTCCTTAAGGAAAAGATCAGGTTTTAAAAGAGATACTTAAAAATAGCTATTTTTCAATAAAATAAAAGTGATTTAACCATTTGAAATGTATTTCTTAGTTATACATACCAAAGAATTAAGTATACATAAGTTCCCAGTTTAAGTGCTCATTTGAAAACATCTCTTGCAAAGCATGGCTCTATGGGGTGTTCATAAAACATAAGCTCAGCCTTCTATTTGGCTTTTCAATATGCTAGTCATACATAGCACGTATAATACCACTGATCAGATGTACATTCATGGGGATTTAGTATCTAGCCCATTTTACACTTTTGCTTTAGTGCATGACCATGAAGACCTAGCCTATAGCTTCATTCCTCCAAAGGCCACTTAGTTCTACACAAAGAAAATATAATTACAGGGAGCTTCTCTGTACCTTTACCCTTTCTGACTCTTGTCTGAATGTGTCATATTGTCTTGGGCAAGACAGTTTCTACTGTGGAAAAAAAACCACAAATAAATAGAGCAAACAAGGACTACCTCTACCCTACTCCCATCAGGCTACTCAAAATACACACCCTGATTTATCAGTAATCAATCAGTAAAAATTTCCTTGTCTTTTAATAAAACCCATTTAGTGATTACATTTTATTTTATTTTTTTTAAGATTTTTTTTTAATGTATTTATTTGACAGAGAGAGATCACAAGTAAGCATAGAGGCAGGCAGAGAGCGAGAGGAGGAAGCAGGCTCCCTGCTGAGCAGAAAGCCCGATGCGGGACTCCATCCCAGGACCCTGAGATCATGACCTGAGCCGAAGGCAGCGGCTTAGCCCACTAAGCCACCCAGGTGCCCTAATGATTACATTTTATTTTTAAGGTTGTTTTAATAAAGAAAAACAGATGCAGAAAAAAGAGTTTACAATGATTATACATGTTAGTGATTTATTATGAAGGGAATATTTCCATTTAATGACTCCCAAGGTAAGCATGATCCTAATTTCTAAGACTACAGTTTATTTTTCTCTTAGCATCTGGTTGTTATGAAAAAATGTATACTCACATTTTTGTTGGTATGTACCAAGGGGTGGAAATTGCTGCATCAAAAGGTAGGTTTATATTTGATTTTAAGACAGCACCAAACCATTTGTAAAACTGGTTGTCTTATTCCCCATTCTCACTAGCAGTACCTGAGAGTTTCTATTACCCACATCATTACCAAACTCTTTATAAAAGCAACATGGAGTGGAGTTTTATTGCTATATTAGTGTGACAAATGTTTTCTTTTCATTGGAGCATTTCATACATTTATATTTCATATGTTGATGCTTTGTGATATAAATTTATAATATTACTATTTGCTTAATGTATGTTCCACTTACCTCTTCTGCTCATTCATGAGTCCATCCAAAGCTATGCTCTGCTTCTTTGCCTTTTCAGTCACTCCAAGCTTCATCAGAGACCCTGGAGAGAAAAGCAGCCCCAATTACAATTTTTGTTAAACATTCCACTGTATATGTTCTTATACGCACACACATATATACAGGTTGCACATGTATATATACGCATGAAAATTTTATTTTAGAGACAGAGAGTACACATGCATTTGGGTGGGGAGGCAGACGGAGAGGATTTCAAGCAGACTTCGTGCTGAGGGCAGAGCCTGAGAGGGGGCTTGATCTCATGACTTGTGAGATCATGACTTGTGGAGAAAGCAAGAGTCGGACACTTTACTGACTGAGCCACCGAGGCATCCCTGTATATGTTCATGTGTTAGTGCCTTTTATGTGCTAAGCATTTTATATACCTTGTCTCATTTTCTCTTCCCAAAAATATTTGAGAGAGAAGAGGGAAGGAAAGAGGAGGGGAGGGGTGGGAAGAGAAGTTAAGAAATGTAGCCAAGGTCAGACTCACAGATTTAGGAAGCTGGAGAGGGCATGGGATCAAGACCATACCATTCTTCAAAACCTCACAGTGCCTTTTATAGTAGCAGATGGCTCACATTTGCTTTTTAAATATAAAAGATTTAAAATAGATTTTATAATTCTACTTAACAAGTGGCTATATCTTTCTCTAAGAATATTTAACTATAATTTTACCAATTATCCCAGTCAAGGAAACCTATGTCTGTGCACACACACACACACACATACACACACACACACACACACACACTTACGTGTGTATATACCTATAATATATATAATTTGAAATGTGTTCTTCCTTTTTATTTATATATATGTATATGCGCATATTTTTGTGTATGTATATAAAATTTAGAATATATTTCCTTCTTCTCTTTTAAAAAAATTATAATCAAAGAAGTGAACATGTTATAAATACCTACTTTGAATTAATTCTTAAATAAAAGATTTCTAACATAAAACTAAGCATTTTTAATATAAAACTAAGAAGGTTTGGGGGAAATCTAAAACTTTCAATAAATAATATTGATTTTATTTCTTAAAATACTTGTTTTTTTCTCGTTGGCAAATGTTAACAGAAATTACATGATTTACATGATTTGGGATATATGATGCTGCTCAAGTCCAATATCTGAAAAGCGTTAACATTAAAAAAAAAAATGAAAAGTGTCAACATTAGCCAGAGTAATCTGAATCATTTTCAACTTCAGAATAGCCAGTTATTATTGATACTTCCATTTTTACATGTAAGCATTATAAGCATTGTACCTTTATATATCTCTATTTTCTTAGTGTTTAAAATAATAATAAAAACAATCATATTCCAATATTACTGTTTGTTTCCTATGTTGTAAACCTAACTTTTTCCACTGAACTAGTTGACTACATTACAAACTTGGTGTGAAATATTTCAGATTTTGTTTTTCCTTTTGAGTGAAAAAGCACCCATAAAGTTAGAAGACACCTTAAAAAAAAAAAAAAAAGTCACCAAAACATTCTTAGAGAATCACATCTGTCCAAGGTCCAGGAAAGAAACACATAAATACAGGACAAAAAGATTCATCAATATCAACATCAGAAAGGCATGGGAAGGGCGCCTGGGTGGCTTAATGGGTTAAAGCCTTCACCCCGCTCAGGTCGATCCCAGAGTCCTGGGATCCACCCCCCCCCCTTGCATTGAGCTCTCTGCTCAGCAGGGAGCCTGCTTCCCCCCCCTCTCTCTGCCTGCCTCTCTGCCTAATTGTGATCTCTGTCACTCAAGTAAATAAATAAAAATCTTAAAAAAAAAAAAAAAAAAGAAAAAGAAAGGTATGGGAAAAGTGTGTGTTCTTCCCAGGTCTGATTTTGAACTGGAACATCTGAGGATTGCTTTGAGAGACTCCCTTTCCCTTTTCCTCCTCCATGTGTACTGCCTAGCACACCAGTGTACCCTTGGGTTTTTGTACTCCATTTCTTTCCTCTAGGATACCCTTTGCCAGAATTGTTACTGTTGTTTGTAATAAACATCCAGAAGTGTTGGGCTGTGCTTTACCATTTCAAAGGATTTTCAGGTCAATGCTTTCCCTGTGATTAAAAAAAAAAATACAAACTTAATTTTACTATGGAGTTTAATGAACCTGTGATAAATATGAAAAACTCTCTGTTTGAATTTAACCTAGGACCTGGATTCTTCATGTTAAGAAATGACTGAGACATTAGGTCAGCCTTTCTATGGAAAAGAAGTTATGCATAGTTGAAAAAATAGACCGGAGGAAAAAATAATTATTTTGTGCCCCTTTTGTCCTAGCTACTATATATACATCACCTTATTTAGCACTTATATAAACTCTCAAGGTAAGTTACTGTCATCTCTATTTTGCAGATGAGTAAGCAGATATTAAAGAGAACAAGTATTATGATTTATATCTAGGCTACAGATGAGGAGTTCAGGATCGAACTCAGGTAAGCCTGCTTCCAAAGCCCCTGCTCCTTTCACAAAAACATCTGCTTCACCACTTGTAATAATATTGATGTCTATTAATAAACAGACAAAAATATGATAAATCTTTGCAGGCAATTTTTTACTAACTATTTGTCTCCATTCATGGGAAACAGGATGGCATAATGGAGGATAAGAACACAATTTTGGATGTCAGGAGGCATAGATTCCAATCTTGACTCTAATAGTGATTAATTACTTTACCTATAATACCTATTAGAGTATCAAACTAAAGTAGCCTCCATGAGGTTCTGTTTTCTCATGTGTAAAATGGGAATAATAACAGCATCTAGATCATAAGGTTACGTTATAAATAAGATAATGAAAATTAAGTCTTCAACAGTGCATTACATATAGTAAGAGTGCAACAACATTACTATAACAACAGTATCTTTTGTGAACTTCAACACATATAAAAAATGAAAATAATCTGCTCATTAGTAGCAAAAAAAAAGAGTAAATTCTGATTTATCACTGTGCTAGGTCTAGAAAGTTAAACTGTGATGGGCTGGGACTTGTCAATAAAGGCATTATCATCATTTAAAAACACAAGTAATCCTTAAAAAATAAAACAAGGTGAAATCGAGAGGGAGGCAAACCCTAAGAGACTCTTAATTGTAGAAAACAAAACGAGGGTTGCTGGAGGGGAGGGAGGTAGAGGGATGCGGTAACTGGGTGATGGGCATTAAGGAGGGCACGTGATGTAATGAGTACTGGGTGTTAGAGAAGACTGATGAGTCACTGACCTCCACCTGAGAACCAATAACACATTATATGATAATTAACTGAATTTAAATAAAAAAATAAAAATATGTTTAGGGGCACCTGAGTAGCTCAGTGGGTTGAGCTTCAAACTCTTGGTTTCAGCTCAGGTCATGATCTAAGGGTGGCAGGAGTAAGCCCCAAGCTCCAAGCCCCAACATGGAGCCCTGCCTTGGTCACACTGGCACAAAGTCTGTATGCCCCTTCCCCTGTTTACACTGTCTTGCACATGTGCTCTCTCTCTCTCTCTCTCAAATAAATAACTAAAAAATTTTAAAAAAATGAAAAACAAAAACAAAAAAATAACCCACAAGCAGTCCTTAAATTGGGAATAAAAGTGTCAGTACAAGCACAACTGCATTTGCTTTTCATTAACGGACTTTAGACTGACCAAGAAACTAAAGACTTGAAATGCCCCAGTACTCAATTCTTTGCTTAAATATTCCTCTTCATCTAGTAAGGTTTACAAACCATGGGTATCAATGGTGAAATCTTCCTTAATGAAACCCAGGAGCTTACATAAGCCTGAAATTATCTGGTATAGAGCTTTCAGCAAACTAGAGGTGCAGAAGGAACACCTACCTACAACATAACAGCGCCAACAGTGAACTCTAAGTAAATAACTTGTGGCTGTGGGGAACAAAGGGATTCATTCGTCCAGTTGAGCATTTTATTTCAGCTCAACGGCGATACAATTTCAAACTGGTGTCACTGGCTAAGGTTGAGTTTATAGGTTGTCATGACCACAATTCCAAGGGCTGAGAGTTTTCTCAGCATCTCATGGTATCACAGGGGTAATTTTCTTGTCATTAATTTTAATTTCTTTCTCTTTCTTTGGCCTACTGTGCTTAGTGACCTACAGAATTTATCACCCTCTTAACCTTATTTAGGTCATGAAATGGAACAGGGAGAGACATCATACTGCATTTAGTCTGTCTGTAGAAAAGGAAGATTTCCAAATCTTTGGAAGGGATAAAAGTGTAGGGTATCTGATTTAGTTCCATAATGAAAATCTATCATTTTACCTCTAAGATTAACTGTTTAAGAAAAATTTATTTTATGTGAATGTTTACTTTCCCTCCCTTCCATGTGAATACAAGTCTAGTGGGAATATTTTTAATAGTGTAATAAAGTATTTTTGAATTTTATCAGATATGTCTTACATAATAATTCATGTCTAACTTACATTTGTCATTCATCTGTAGAACTTGTGACTTCGAGAAGCCATTACTGTGTCTTAATTTGTTCTCATGAGGGACAATGCTTAAAAATGAACTGGACTAGGTTTCAATAAAATTTTATTTATGGGCTCTGATATCTGAATATCATATAATTTCTATGATTCATAAAATATTCTTTAGTTTTTTCCAAGCATTTAAAAATGAAAAAACTTCTTAGCTCATCTATCATACAAAAACAGTGGCGGGCTGGATTTGGCACATGGGCTGCTATAATGTGTTTACTTCTGCACCAGGTGATTGAATTGAAAGAACAGATACACCATGCTCTTGATTTATAGAAACAAAGTACACATCTATGAATATTTATCTTACTTGTGTAAAGATAACCTGGTCATTCACTGTAAAGAGCATTCCCAAACTCTTCCACTAAAACAGTGCACTAGCCTAAGGCCTTCTTGACAAAGTAATCTTTAATCCTTTGGCAAATAGACCTAAATCAAATGTTTTTAAAAGACTTTTTATTATTTATTCATTTATTTGACAGAGAGAGAGAGAGACAGTGAGAGAGGGAATACAAGCAGGGGGAGAGGGAGAAGCAAGGGGAGTGGAAGACGGAGAAGCAGGCTTCCCCCTGAGCTCAATCCTGGCACCCTGGGATCATGACCTGAGCCAAAGGTAGACTCTTAACAACTGAGTCATCCAGGCACCCCTAAATCAATTTTTTTGTTAAGTTACATAGATCTTATCTGATAGGAAAGAATCTATATTCGTGGGTCTGTATTCTTTAGGGATACCAATGCATAATTTATTTTGATTACAAAGACAAATTCAAATTCTTGTATCATTAATAAGATCAAATGCATTCATTAGTCTAAATAGTACTATTATGTCTATGTGTCAGATAACTATAAAAATAGATTTGCTTAATAGCAGAAAACAAGTATGTTGCAGGACAAGTGAATGTTTATTAAAGGTTACCTCCTTTAACTTTTGAGGTGTCAAGGAAGCTCGCTTTTGTAAATAACCAAATGATTTTTATAAAATCAGTAACAGTGCCAATAACATATGAATAGAACCCTAACCTCATTTTTTAGTCTCTTTGGGCCTCAGTATCTTCAAGGATTAAAAAACAACAATGTCTTGTGGTGCCTAGGTGGCTCAGTCAAGCGTCTGATTTCCACTCAGGGCCTGATCTCAGGGTCCTGGAATCAAGCCCCAGGTCAGGCTCTGCACTCACTGGGGAACCTGCTTGTCCCTCTGGCCCTCCCCCTGCTCCTGTTCTCATTCCGTCTCTTGCAAACAAAGAAATAAAATCTTCAAAGAACCCCAACAGTATCTTTTTTTTTTTTGTTTTGTATACATATTAAAATTTTTTTTAATTTTAATTTTATTTTTTATCAACATATAATGTATTATTAGCCCTAGAGGTACAGGTCTGTGAATCTCCAGGTTTACACATTTCACAGCACTTACCATAGCACATACCCTCCCCAATGTCCATAACCCAACCACCCTCTCCCCACCCCCCCCCCCCCCCAACCTTCAGTTTGTTTTGTAGGATTAAGATTAAGATTAAGATTATGGTTTTCTCCCTCCGGATCCCATCTTGTTTCATCTTCCAACAATATCTTTTCATGGTTTTATATAAGTTCTTTGTAAACAGTGACTTGCTATAAAAATACAAAAAAATTATTGCTTAAAATACCTATTTCCAAGTTCAAAAATTATGAGTATATATATGTCTATATGGATAATTTTTAAGTAAAAATATTATTGAATTTATTAAAAATTTGGAATTAGGTACTGGAAATAGGAATTTATTTGAGTGTGTGTTTGTGGGTATAGAACACAAGATAGATGTGTATATATTTGAAAGAAGCTTAAATTTACATTTTAAACAGTAAAAATTACATTTTTTAGTGAGTTTGTTTATAAGTCTTTTAAACCTGCATCCTTCCCCAGAAAAGATATATAAAGTTGTGCTGGAGAATATGACCCAGTTTTTCAAATTAGCATTCATGAAGTTTGGTGGTTGAGTCTTAGAAGAACATATTGAAAATGTAACTCTAATTGTTTACAACCCCTTCTACTCCTATGTTTTTTAATATCACCATTTAGAAAGCCCTGAGGATGCATTTATGTGAATAAAGAGAACCTATAATCACATGGTTAGGTGACTGCCTTTTCTTTGCTCTAAAGATTTACTGTCACAAAAACAAGTTTATATTTTGTGGCTGATTTAAATTTTAAAATTAATGAATGTTCAGTTTTTAAAAGTGGAAAAAGTGGAAGATATAAAGAAGACAAAAATTCACACATTGTCCCACTTTTCCAAATAAAATCACACTTAATATTTTGGTGAATTTTAGATCCATTTACGTTTAAACTACAGAATTAAAATTTACATAACATTTGCATGCTGATGCTTTTAACTTAATATTATGCCATAATCCTTTTTCCAATGTTGTCATACAGAATGCAAAAAGCATCACTGTAGCAGTCAGGGCTTGATCAGAAGATAAAATAAGAAGGCATTTTATTATAAGGATTTGATCTTATACAACTGAGAAGGCAGGACAGATGGTCTATGTGAAGCTCTCCTTTGGTGCAAAAGCCTGAAGCTAGCAGGGCAGGCCATTGAGAAAGAAGGAGAGCCATAAAGTAGAGGAGGAGCAGAATTCTCTAGGAACCTATCTGGCTGAGCTGGGACTGAGAACTGGGTTGGAACTAAGACTGGTTTCACATAGCCCCCAAACCTCCAGCTTGAAGATGGAGAGAACCTCCAAAGAGAAGCAGGCATCCACCCTCAATAGCAAAACACACACCTGGCCCTGGGGCTGGAGATGTTGCTGAAGGAGCAGCACGGGGAGCTGGAGGAGCTGTGGCTGGCTCCAGACCTCAAGCAGGAGCTGCCATACGATGGGATCCTCCAACAGCCCTTCCCCATGAGGAAAGAACAAGGATACCATGACTTTACTTCACTTTCCAAATCTCACACAAAAGGGCCCACTCTGGCATGCCTAACTCTGAACTGTGCAGAAAATGGAAATATGTACCCTGCTCAGGTGAACACAGTACAAATCTACCATAATCATTTTCATTTTAACGCCTGTACAATGGCTCATGAAGCAGGCATACTATCGTTAGTACCATAATGTGCAATGATCAAATATTGGGAACATTGAGATGCCTAATAGAATTTATATGTACTTTATTATTGTGCACATTGTCTCAATGGATCATGTGGTTGGCACTTGTTAGCTGTCAAAATTTACTGATTCTTCTGCTGTGTAACCGACCTAATACTTGCTTTCAGGTTTCAGCTTAAGTGTGAAAGTCATGAAGTCTTTCCTGATTTTATAAAACGTGTTTGTGGTTCCCCACGGTGATCTCATAATGCTCTACATTAGCTGTACTGCAGAGTCCTTACATAAGCATCCATGTCTTTCACTAGATTCTAAATTATTTGAGGGCAGAGTATCTCACTTACTATTGGATCTCCAGTTTGTAGAAGTAGGTAAGCAATCAGTGCTTTTGAATTCACAAAATAAAATTGTTAGCTAAACCAAGAAGATACATTCTTTTTTTCTGTTTGTTTTCCTTATTTTAAAATATGCTTTGTTTTCTTCAGAAAAATGGAATGAAGACTAGCTTTCCTCTGGCCTCATTTCACCACCAAATAATAATGTTTTTAGGTTTTCTGTTTTGGGTCAATGGTTATTCTTTTTAGCTCTAATTAAATTTAATTAAAAACTTTAAAAAATTGGATCATAGTTGATACACAATGTTACATAGTATATATACACATATGTATATAGTGATATGACAACCCTCTATGTTATGCTATGCTCTCCACAAGTGCAGCTACCATCTGTCACCATACAACGCTATTACAATACCATTGAATAAATTCCCTATGATGTACTTTTCATTCCTATGACATGGACCAACTATTATAAAAGTTAATAAGCTGAATAGAGACTCCAGAAATGGTCCCTCAACTCTGTGGTCAACTAACCTTCAACAAAGCAGGAAAGAACATCCAGTGGGAAAAAAAAAAAAAAAAAAACCACTCTTTTCAATAAAAGGTGCTGGGAAAACTGGACAACCACATGCAAAAGAATGAAACTAGACCATTCTCTTACACCATACACAAAGATAAACTCAAAATGGATGAAAGACCTCAATTGTGAGATAGGAATCCATCAAAATCCTAGAGAAGAATATAGGCAGTAACCTCTCAAATATTGGCCACAGCAACTTCTTTCAAGACACATCTTTAAAGGCAGGGGAAACAAAAGCAAAAATAAACTTTTGGAACTTCATCAAGATAAAAAGGTTTTTGCACAGGAAAGGAAACAGTCAACAAAACTAAGAGGCAATCCACAGAATGGGGGAAGATGTTTGCAAATGACATTTCAGATAAATGGCTGGTATTCAAGATCTATAAAGAACTTGTCAAACTCAACATGCAAAAAACCAAATAATCCAGTTAAGAAATGGGCAGAAGAAATGAACAGACACTTCTCCAAAAAAGACATACAAATGGCTAACAGACACATGAAAAAATGTTCAACATCACTAGCCATCAGGGAAATATGAATCAAAACCACAATGAGATACCATTTTATACCAGTTAGAATGGCAAAAATTAACACGACAGGAAACAACAAGTGTTGGTGAGGATGTGGAGAAAGGGGAACCCTCTTACACTGTTGGTGGGAATGCAAGCTGGTACAACCACTCTGGAAAACAGGTTGGAGGTTCCTCAAGACATTAAAAATAGAGCTACCCTATGAACCAGCAACTGCACTACTAGGTATTTAAACCAAAGATACGGATGTCAGATGGGGTTAAAAGAAGGGGCACATGTACCCCTAATGTTCATAGTAGCAATGTCCACAATAGCCAAACTGTGGAAGGAGCCAAGATGCCCTTTAACAGACAAATGGATAAAGAAGATGTGGCTCTTATATACGATGGAATATTACTTGGTGATCAGAAAGGATGAATACCCACCATTTGCACTGATATGGTTGGAACTGGAGGGGATTATGCTAAGTGAAATAAGTCAAGCAGAGAAAGTCAATTATCATATGGTTTCCATTCATCTGTGGAACATAAGGAATAGCATGGAGGATGATAGGGGAAGGGAGGGAAAATGGAGTGGGAAGAAATCCGAGAGGGAGACAAACTTTGAGAGACTCTGGACTCCGGGAAATAAACAGAGGTTACAGAGGGGAGGATGGTGGAGGGATGGGGTAGCTGGGTGAGGGGTATTAGGGAGGGCACATATTGTGATGAGCACTAGGTGTTATACACAACTAATGAATCGCTGAAGACTACATCAAAAACTAATGATGTACTATATGCTGGCTAACTAAACATGATTTAAAAAAAAGTTAATAAGCAGTAGCTTAAAAAAAGAAGCAATAGCTATGTACTGTGCTTCTGCTAAATATATTGTGAAGAAACTAGTTAATTCATTGCTATTCTTTTGGCAAATATTCATGTGAATGAAATACTAATCTGACATTCATGCCATTGTCTCTGATTCATCTATTATTCAGAGTGCTTTTACAAATAATATCTTCAACTTAAAGATGAGAGACTTTAAATAAAAGACAAGGACAGGAAAATGTACTGCCTGAGGTTTTTCTTTTTTTTTTTTTTTTTTCATTTTATTTCTTTTCAGTTTTCTGTTACTACTGTCAGTATATTTAAAAGGTTTCACTTTTGCACTTTTCTAAACATAATCAATTATTGAGCCCGATTTATGTCAGTGAGCTGGGGGTGCTAAAATGATAGTAAGCTTGTCTCCAAATTTATAAGATGGCTATATCTATTACAACACTTTCTAGGATACTTTCTTTTTTGCATATTTTGGCTTTATTTTCCACCCAAATTACTAAGTTCTAAAGTAGTTAGTTATTAAGCAGCTATCACATTTTCCAAAAATTTTGTTACCAATAACTCATACTTTTCATCATTTGATAATATCTTTGAGTTTGATGAAGTCAGCTTTTAAGACTGTGATCAGAACTGATTCAGTATCATATTTTCCTCACCTCTTTGCCCCTGGTACTCACTGCTTTTATGACATCAATTTTGTTACTTTCCAGATAAAAGTGAGCTAATGCAGTATTTCTTTTTCAGTGTATGGCTTATTTCACCTAGCACAATGTTCTCTAGGTGCAGACATGTTGTGGCAAAAGGCAGGATTTCCTTCCCTTTTTTTTTTTTTTTAAGATTTTTTATTTTATTTATTTGTCATAGAGAGAGAAGCGAGAGCAAGCACAGGCAGACAGAGTGGCAGGCAGAGGCAGAGGGAGAAGCAGGCTCCCTGCCAAGCAAGGAGCCCGATGTGGGACTCGATCCCAGGACGCTGGGATCATGACCTGAGCCGAAGGCAGCCGCTTAACCAACTGAGCCACCCAGGCGTCCCTTCCTTCCCTTTTTTAAGGCAGAATAATATTACACTGTATACATATACCATATCTTTTTGTCCTTTTATCTGTCAATAGTTAGGTTGTTTCCGTGTCTTGGCTATTGAGAAAAGGCTGCAGCAAACATGGGATTGCAGGTATCTCTTTGAAATACTGATTTTATTTCTGTTGGGTGTCTGTGTAGAAGTGGGATTGTTGGAGATCTAATATATGGCATGGTAGTTACAGTTAATGATACTCTATTGTATACTTGAAATTTGATGAGAGGTTTTTTTTTTTTAAGATTTTATTTATTTGACAGACAGAGATTATAAGTAGGCAGAGAGGCAGGCAGAGAGAGGGGGAAGCTGGCTCCCTGCTGAGCAGAGAGCCCGATGCGGGACTCGATCCCAGGACCCTAAGATCATGACCTAAGCCAAAGGCAGAGGCTTTAACCCACTGAGCCACCCAGACACCCCAAGAGAGTTGATCTTAAGTGTTCTCTCTCACACATGCACACACACACACACACACACCCCCCATTATGTGAGGTGACAGATATAGTAATTAGCTTGATTGTGGTAATTATTTCACAATGTATACATATATCAAAACATCATGTTGTATGTCTTAATTATATATAATATTTGTCAAATATGCCTCAATAAACCTGGAAAAAACTGAGAAGTGCCATATATATCTTCTATATTATCTTCTCCCATTCAGTAGACTGCCTTTTAAATTTTGTTGTTTCCTTTGCTGTGCAGAAGCTTTTTATTTTGGTATAGTTTATTTTTGCTTTTATTTCCCTTACCTTACGAAACATATCTAGAAAAATGTTGCTATGGCCAACGTCAGAGAAATTAGTGTCTGTGCTCTCTTCTAGATTTTTATGGTTTCAGATTTCGCATTTAGGTCTTTAATCCATTTTGAATTTATTTTTATGTATGGTACAAGAAAGTGGTCCAGTTTCATTCTTTTGCCTATAGCTGACAAGTTTTCCCAACACCATTTGTTGAAGAAACTTTTTCCCATTGGATATTCTTTCCTATTTTGTTGAAGATTAATTGATCATATAATTGTGGGTTTATTTCTGGGTTTTTCTGTTCTGTTCCATTGATCTGTCTACTTTGGTGCCAGCACTGTACTGTTTTGATCACTACAGCTTTGTAGTATAACCTGAAGTTTGGAATTGTGATACCTCTAGCTTTGTTTTTTCTTTTTCAAAATTGCTTTGGCTACATGGGATCTTCTGTAGTTCCATATAAATCTTCAGATTATTTGTTCTAGTTCTGTGCAAAATGCTGTTGGTATTTTGACAGGGATAGCTTTAAATCTGTATATTGCTTTGGGTACTATAGGTATTTTAACAATATTTCTTCTTCCAATCCATGGAGTAGGGAATGACTTTCCATTTCTTTTGTGTCATCTTCAATTTGTTTCATCAGTGTTTCACGTTTTCAGAGTATAGGTCTTTCACCTCTTTGGTTAAGTTTATTCCTAGGTATCTTGTTATTTTTGGTGCAATTTTGAATGGGATGGTTTTCTTAATTTCTCTTTCTCATGCTTCATTATTGGTATATAGAAAAGCAACCCAGATTTCTGCCCATTGATTTTGTATCTTGCAACTTTACAGAATTCCTTTATCAGTTCTAGAAGTTTTTTCAATACCTTGAGAATTTTAGTAGTATCCATATATATTATGTTGTTTTGCTGATTGGAATGTAGTGAAAAGTTATATATGAGAATACTGCTACTTGGATTATACAATTTTGAATATTATCTTTGATCTGTTTGTATTCCTGGACATATTTGTGTTTAAGCATGCTCAAAAATTCTTTTCCCTAGGCATAAGAGAGGTTATAATTCAATGGACTAATTTCATTCTTCCTGTGTAATTTCACAGTTTCTTCTTCATAGACTGAAAGGGAACTGTTAAATTAATTTCATTCCATTGTATGGAATACATTTCACCTGTTTGGTACCCCAGAGGCATAATGATCAGTTCTCAAAAGCTAAACAACTTATTTGCAGTGTGGAAAGGATGGGGAAGAAAGAGTCAAGATGGCAGAGGATTGTTGCAGAATCAAGCCCTTTCATCTACAGATCCATATCTTATTTCTTTTCTTAATCCCAACACATAGAGCAATGCCAAGAATATAGAAGATAATCAATAACTTTTCAAATGAAAGAAAGGTCAGTAGTGCCTGATAGAAAGACAGGCATTACATTACAGCTATTTCTGGGAATATACTTCAGATATCTTATTGTGGAAGTTAGTACTCTATATGGGTTGGGAAACATGAGACACTAGAAAGATGAAACATGAGAAAGGTGTCATTTACTACCGTCTGCATCACTCTGCCTGCCAGGCGAAAGTTGGAAACAGTGGGATACTACAAACTCATCAGTACTTCTGATGTACATAAATGGGCCTCCAGCTCTTGCTCTCTTTTTCCTCATCTTACAAAAGGCATCAGCTGAATTCCCTTGAAATTCCCTTGAAGTCCCACATGCAGTTAACGGTGTAAGATCAGAGACCCATACCACTTTTCCTTTACAATGCTGCTTATCTGTGTACTATAAATTAGATGCAAGTAAAGACCATGGCTCAGCTGGGGACAAAAGGAGAAAAGGAGGAAATTGACACAAACTACTACAGACATAATAGAACTACTAAGCCCTTGCTTTACCTTCCCATTAGTTCATAGACCGCAAGCAAAAAGATGGGAGCTCCCATTTAGATTTTGATAAATTTAAACTAAATGCTATTATTTAAATTAAATGCTATTAGTCTCAAATGCAAATCCTATTTCCAAAGACACAGGGAATGTAGTGCTTTATTTAGATTCTGGGGTCATTTCAAAATGGGATTTGATTTGGGTTGCATATGTACAAATAATGAGTGGCAAACTAGGAGAAAATTGATAATAGAGTTTGAAAAATAAGGTATAAACTAAAGTAAGGATAGTTCAAAAGCAAAGGATAGGATTGTACAATAAGTTTTTCTATGGAATTTTTGAATCAATCAATAAAATAGTTTCTTACCTTCCTAGTTGTCAGAATGTATAGCTCCATAAAATGAATGCCTATCGATTAGAGAGGGGGACAGACATATTATTTTTCCTGGTATTAAAATTCATAAGATCTTTCTACCGTGGCTTACAAAGGAGAGACAGTATAATGCACTTAACATTTTCATGATAAAAATCATAGTTTCAAGTAACTGTCCCTTGATGAAAGCCAGTGTCATAATACCAAAGCATAGTTCACTTAAGGCAATTCTGTGAAAGGCCAAAGAAAATTGGCCCCAAACACCATTTTCGATATCTAGGCTGATCCAAAAATATATTCAATCAATAGATAATGGTTCATACCACTTACTATGGTATTCTATAAAGGCAGACAAATATCAGTGGACTATTAAAGAGTCCCAAAATAGGTCTACACTTACACAGACCATTCACCACCACTACTACTACTACTTCTTCTGTTGCTGCTTTTTTTTTTTTTTTTTTTTTTTTTTGAGAGCCAGAGGTAGGGGAAGGGCAGGCAGAGGAAGATAGAGATAATTTTTTTTTTATTTAAAATTTTATGTATTTATTGATGGGTGGAGGAGAAGCAGACTCCTCGCTGAGCAGGGAGCCCAACACAGAGCTCCATCCCAGGACCCTGATATCATGACCCAGGCCAAAGGCAGATGCTTAATGGACTGAGCCATTCAGGTACCCAGGAGAGAGAGAATCTTAAGCAGGCTTCATGCTGGGTATAGGCTAGGGGCTCAATCTCATAACTCTGAGATTATGACCTGAGTTGAATGAAATCAAGAGTTAGATGCTTAACTGACTGAGTCACTCAAGAACCCACTAGACTATTCATTTGTGCTAATGAGGAATGAAAGTTTTTTCAAGTAGATATCCATATGGAAAAAATGAACTTCAATCACTACAACGTGCCATTTACAAAAAATTAATTTGTTATGGGTGATAGATTTAAATTTAAAAGCTAAAACAATAAGACTTCTAGGAGAAAATCACAACCTGGGAATAGATCTAGATTTTTTTAATGTCATTTAAGTAATTACTGATAGAGAGGAACTTACTATTGCCTTAGGTAATTGTTCTCTGTCTTGTAGCTTCTTTGTCTCCTCTCTCCTTTCTTGCTATCTTCTTTTCTGATTTTTTTTTTTACATGCTTTGATTCTATTCTCATTGTCTTTTTTTGAACCTTCCATAGGTGTTTTGTTTGTGTTCACTCTGAGGGTACAAAAACATCTTAGTTATAATAATCTATTTTAGCCTGATAACTTACAATTGCATACAAAAACCCTATACTACTACTATCCCCCACTCCCATTAAGTTATTGATATCACAAATTATATATTTTTTAGATTGCATACCCATTATTATAATAGATATAGTTATTGAAAAACTTAATTTTTCTAGAGCCATTTTGGGATCACATCAACATTGAGGAAAAGATACAAAAAGTGCTCATATTCCTCCTGTCCCCCACATGCATTGCCTCTTTCATTATCCACATCCACCACAATTGTAGTGTATTTGTTTTCACAACCGATGAACCTACAGTGACTCATCCTCATCACCCAAAGTCCATAGTTCGCATTAGGGTCCATGCCGGGTATTATACATCTTGTGGGTTTAGATAAATGTATAATGACACATACCCATCCTTTTAGTATCATACAGATATTTTCATAGTCTTAAAGATGTTCTATGCTCTGCCTGTTCGTGCCTTTCTATCTTTCCCACTGCCCAATCCCTGGAAACCACTAATCTTTTCATGGTCTCCAGAGTTTTTCCTTTTGCAGAATGCCACAGATTTGGAGTCATCCAATATGCAGCCTTTCAGATTGGCTTCATCCACTAAGTAACATGCCTTTAAGCTTCCTTAGTGTCTTCTCATGGCTCGATACCTCAATTTCTTTTTAGAGCTGAATAATGTTCCACTGTTTGATGTGCCTATCATTTATGCACTCACCTACTAAAGCCTTCCTTGCTTCCAAGTTCTAGCAACTGTGACTAAAGCTTCTATAAACATTCTTTTTTTTTTTTTAAAGATATTATTTATTCATTTGACAGACAGAGATCACAAGTAGGCAGAGAGGCAGGCAGAGAGAGAGGAGGAAGCAGGCTCCCTGCTGAGCAGAGAGCTAGATGCCCCCAGGATCATGACCCAAGCTGAAGGCAGAGGCTCCAACCCATTGAGCCATCCAGGCAACCCTGCTATAAACATTCTTGTGCAGGTTTTTACATAGACCAAAGTTTTCAACTTCTTTGGGTAAATTCCAAAAAGCATGATTGCTGGATTGTATAGTAAGAGGAAGTTTAGTTTTTCTAAATTTTTTTTGAAGGATTTTCTTTATTTATTTGAGAGAGAGAGACAATGAGAGAGAGCATGAGAGGAGAAGATCAGAGAGAGAAGCAGACTCCCTATAGAGCTGGGAGCCCGATGTGGGACTTTTTCCCGAGACTCCAGGATCATGACCTGAGCAGAAGGCAGTCATCCAACCGAGCCACCCAGGCGTCCCGAGAAAGTTTAGTTTTATAAGAAACAACCAGACTGTCTTCCAAAGCAGCTATACCATTTTACATTCACGTCATCAATGAAGGGAGGTCCTGTTGCTCCACATCCTCATCAGCATTTGATGTCAGTGTCCCAGATTTTGGCCATTCAAATAGTTGTATGATAGTAGCTCATTGTTGTTTTAATTTGCATTGCCTTGAGATTCCAGGCCCTTTGAACCTTTTCTGTGTATATGTTTTCTCTAGACTTAATACATGCAAATTCTAAATTAGAGATATTTGCTGAGATCTTTTTTTCAGGAGCTTTTAATCTCTTGTTCCCTCTGCTGTCTGTTTGCAATACTGCAGGTTCTCTGGAGCTGCTCCAGGTCACCCAGCTCTCTTTAATTTTCAGAAAATTTTTTGTTGTTTGTTTGTTTGTTTGTTTGTTTCAGTGGTTTGAGTGGAGTGAGACAGAAACTAGTCCCTTGGACAGCCCCCTGAAAAGTCTGACCATTGATGTATGGCCTTTTATTTCCCTCCCCAAGGAGAAGTTGGGAGCTGGGAATTTTCTCTTAAAGTGTGGTGCTGAGCTGGGGTAGGAGACTAAGGTGGGTGAAAATCACAAGTTTTCCCACTGGCATTGATAAGGATGGTGTCATGCTCACTTTGGGGGCAAGGAGCCTCTAAATTGGTTTTTGGATTTCCTACAAAGAGCATTCATCCATGTATATCATTGGTGAGTCAGTGTCTCTGTGAGAAGAAGGATGGTCTTTTATAGTCAGAAGTACTCAGTGCTCTCTGGACATCCAACACTGGTCATGCGGAAAAGTGTGGCCTGGTTTTTTTTGGCTGTTACAGTTACAAAGAAAAATTAGTAGATCCAACTTCATCCCTGAATACTTATGCTATCCAGATTCTTCGTCACATCTGTGAAAAACTGAAAAAGCTGAAAGTATTGATTAACCATTATGGATTCATCTCAGAGCAAAAGGACAGGCATTAGATGTGAGAGTAAGTACATTTCTTTTGGGAAATCAACCCATTTTTATATTCACTAGAGGTAATTGGGCCCTGATGAAGCCAAAGCTTTCCTTTATCTTTAACTTACTTTCTTTTTAAAATCACCTTAATAGGTTATATGAGCTTGCTTCTTGCAAGAAAATAATGGATCTATGTAGGATAATTTTAAAGGGATACTATGTACTCTAAAGTATTCTAAATTCTAATCTTTACAAAGTAAGAAGTCTTGTTAATAATTGACAGCTTTTCTCTTTTCAGTTCCTAGACCTATTAACAACTCAATCAGTAATTGATTTTGTGACAATCAGAAATTAGGGAAATAAAATTTGCAGTGAGACCTAGAAGGACACTGTTGATTGGCAGAAATATATAGGTTCAGATTAATATCTGTTTGTTTCCAGGTAATTTTATATTTAACACATTTGCATTCGTAACATGCAAGTTTTTTAGCAAGATTTGCAATGCATCAGGAAAAAATTTAGAAAGCCAGAAATAATATTAATGTCTTTAGTTATTTAGGAAGAACATATCCATACCTTAGAAAGTTAAGCTCAGAAAAATGTCTTTCCAAATTGCTAAAAAGTAAATGGGATTTAAATGTCACTTATTTAGAATTATGTGTTTAACCAATATTTCCTGAGTACTGTGTAAAAACAGTTGTGAAAGCAATTTGATGAATAATTCTATGATTCATACACAAATAACCATATTAAAATTCATTATGGAATTAGTACCATGGGAAAGATGTACTATAGTACAGAAATTCAGAGGCTGCAGTGACCCCTGCACTGGAGTGAAAAGGCTGTTAGCTCCGGAGGGAAAGAACCCCGCTTATGTTATATTGCTCACTAGGGCATATCACAGGGTCCAGGAAGAGCTGGATGAAGGAATTCAGATGTACTTCTTCAATAAGGTAGTTCAATTGAAGCTGTGTCTTGATTTACAGAGAAAGGAAGAGGAGGCACTTCAGGCAGAGTAAGTGGTACACTTGGAGGGAGCCATACTTAAAAAAAACAAACACACACAAACCTATAGGACATGTCCTAAATAATTAATTCAGTTTAAGTGCAAAATTACATGAGATGAGGCCGGCAAAGTCGATGAGAGCCACTTTGTAGAGGTGCTTTAGCACTCTCACGCATTAGGTAATTGGGAGCTAAGGAGGTTTTTGAGCAGGAGAGTAACTGCACTAAATATCCTTTGCAACAATTAATCTGATAGAAATATATAAACTGCAGGCAGGGGAAACTCATAAGACAACTGCACTATTTGTGGCAAGAGTTAAGGGCCTAAATGATGAGAAGGAGAAGAGAAATGGGGATGTATATGAAATTATACAATGGAAGTAGAGTTGTTAAGACTGACTGACCAACAGGATATAGATAGTGAGGTAAAAGAGGAGAGAAAAATTGAGATGACTTAATTGTCCAAACCTGGTGAAGGCAGGGGATTTTGCCATGACCAGAAACACTGACGTTAGAAAAGGGAGCCAGTGGGAAGGGAGAAGGAAAGAGGTCCCATTTATGACGTCGTGGGCCATCAGAGGGAAGACGTACACAGGTGGTCGGAAAAACAGAAGGGTAAGAGGTTGTTAGGGATTCAGACTGGGAAACCGTTTGTCAAGAAGTAACGGCCACATCTTCAGAAGTTAATGAAGTCCTGAAGGAAGAGAGGAGCTCTGGAGAAAAGGGAACGAATGAAATGCTTGGGAGAATGTTCTTGTGTGTGGCGCTGAAAGAGAACATGGAGCCAGATCTCTGCGGAGACAGACTGATTTGGGCTATGGCACTTGAGTGCGGACATATAAATACAAAGCTACGAGCATTTTTTTCTTTAAGTGTATTTGTATTGGGGGCTCATGAAGATAATATTTAGTATAGATAACATTGCATACGTTCTTTTAACCGAATTTTTGTTAGATAATTTTAATTTTTTATTTTACTGTGGTAAGAACATTTAATTTGAGATCTACCCTCAAATTTTTAAGTGTATAATACATTATTGCTGACTCAAGGTACAATATTGTAGAGATTTCCGGAGCTTATTCTTGCTTGGCTGAAACTTTATGCCTTTTAATTAGTGATTTCTCTTTTTTCCCTTCTCCCAGACCCTGACAAACAGCATTCAAACCCTTTGATTCTATGAATGACTATTAGATAGCCCATATAAGTGGACTCACTAGTATATGCTTTTCTGTGACTGGTTTATTTCTTGTGCATACTGTCCTTAAGGTTTATCTATGTTGTTACATATTGCACTATTTCTATTTTTTTAAGGCTAAATAACATTCCGTTGCGTGTATATATCACATTTTCTCTATCCATGCATCTATTGATGGACATGGAGGTTTTACAGAAATATAGTCTCTTCAAGAAAAGATTTGGGAAAATGGTCATCAATATACAAAAGAATGATACTGGATCCTTATCTCACACCATACATGAAAATCAGCTCAAAATGAATTAAAGACTTAAATGTAAAACCTGAAACTATCTAGAAAAAAACATACAGGTAAGTTTTGTGACGTTGGTCTTGGCAATGATTCATGGATATGACACCAAAAGCTGGGGCAACAAAAAAGCAGACAGACAAGTGGGACTACATCAAACTAAAAACCTTCTGTACAGCAAAGAAAACCATCAACAGAATGAAAAAGAAACCTATGGAAGGGGAGAAATTATTTGTAAAGCATATAACTGATAGGAGTTAATTTAAAAAAACAAGAAATTCCTACAACTCAATAGTAAAAAAAAAAACCTAATATGGATTAAAAACTCGAATAGACATTTCTCCAAAGAAGACATCAAATGGCAAAGGTCACTAATCATCAGGAAAATGTAAACCAAAACTACAATGACAGTTTTGGGCACCTATTGTTGTCCAAAACCAACCTCCGTGGTTTGGAGCCAACAAGAGGAACAATAGCTTTATTGCTTTGCCAGGTGAAGGAGGCTACAGCCTTCCAAAACCTGCAAGCCCTCCAGGAGGAAGGGCCTGGGGGTTTACAGGGAAGTACAGGCTTGAGCTGGTTTTGATAGGAATTGTACACTTGAGGCCAGCCTCCTCAATCATGCCTTTATAGTGGTACGGGCTCCAGAAACAGAACATCAAGAAGGGAGGAGGGGAGATTTGCAGAAGTTTGGAGAAAGGTTAAAATCGAACTTCATGGGGGCACCTGGGTGGGTCAGATGGTTAAACATCTGCCTTCGGCTCAGATCATGATCTCTGGATCCTAGGATGGAGCCCCCATCATGTTCCTTGCTCAGTGGGGAGTCTGCTTCTCCTTCTCCCTCTACCTCTCTCCCTACGTGTGCTCTCTCTCGGTCTCAAACGAATCAATAAAATCTTTTTTAAAAAACTGAAAAATGGCTGAAGCAACCATTTTGATTTTTGTTCATCCTTATGGTTTTAAGCACCTTCTCACTATCAAGGTGATTATTATTTAAAAAAAAGAAAACAAAAGACAAGTTTTGGAGAGGATATGGAAAATCAGAACCGTTGCACACTATGGGTGGGAATGCAAAATGGTGCAGCTGCTACAGAAAACAGCATGGAGATTCCTCAAAAAATAAAAAATAGGCCTACCATGTGATCCGGCAGTCCCATTTCTGGGTATTTATCCAAAAACATTGAAATCAGGATTTTGAAGAAATATTAGTACTTCTGTGTTTACTGCAGCACTGTTAACATTAACTCGTTTTAAAAAGATTTTATTTATTTGACAGAGAGAGAGAGCAGGGGGAGGGACACAAGGAAAGGGTTCGGGGCTTGATCCCACGATCCTGGGATCAGGACCTGAGCAGAAGGCAGTCACTTAACTGACTGAGCCACCCAGGCATCCCACATTAACGATTTTTTAAAGGATGGTTTCATTATTCCATATTTGCATACCTCAGAATTTATTTTTTTACTGTTGTACAATTGATTTTTCTTTCATCTCTCTCTCCCAAGTTTGTTACTGAGCGATAACAAAGCTTTTCTTTCAGCTCATACTTCTGTGTTTAAGAAATCTCAGACAAAAGATGAAGTTAGGTAAATGTCTTCGTCCATTATGGTTGCTATGACAAAAGTACCAGATACTGGGTGGCTTATAAACAAGAGAAACCTACTTCTCACAATTCTGAAGGCTCGGGTCCAAGACCAGGGTGCTAGCACGAACCAGTTGTGCTGAGAGGCCTCTTCAGTCACAGACCGTGTGTTCTCACAGGGCAGAAGGAGATTCTGAGGAAGAGCTCTCTAAGGTCTCTCTTAAAAGGGCCCTAAAACCAATCATGATGTTTCTGATCCCATGACCTAATCACTTCCCGAAGGCCTCACCTCCTGATATCATCATTTTGGGCATTAAAACTTCCAACAACAGAATTTTGGGAGAGTGCAAACATTCGGTCTAAAGCAGTCAAGCTCTACAGCCTTTATAAACATGGCTGCATGGTGGGGACATTAGGTTTTTCCTTTAGTAAAAGTGTGGATGGGCCCCTAAAGTCCCAATGAGAAAGCTACAGGGCACTGAAGAAACAGGCTGAGTTCCAGCCATAAAGCAGGTGAGTGTTTTTAATCCTAATCAAGACCAGTGGTTCCCAAACTTTGCTGCTTATTAGAATCACCTGGGGGAGTATTTTAAAATTCCAAGGCCTAGGTCTCATCTCATACTAAATAAATGAGAAAATCTGGGGATAGGAGGCAGACATCAACACCTTTTTAAAAACTACACTCCGTCATCCCATGGTACAGAAAAATTGGGGAACCACTGACCTGAAATAAGAGTTAAAGAAATACCGATATTTGAGTAACTTCTATGACCAAATTGCAAATGTTAATTGTGTCTTCTGTTTTCTTTACCTGGGCTTAAAAGAAAATGATTTTCACACCCATGAATTCCTTCCTGGGCCAGAGGTCAGGATTAGGCTCATGGCAGAGAGTCTCAGAGTCTTCAGGGTCTCAGAGTAGAAAAACCTAAACCTTGAGCTCTGCTTTTACTTCCCCTTTCCTCATTCACTCAGCCTTCAAGTATTCATTCTAACTGCTTGTCCTAAATGAGAATTTTTTTTTTTGGCGGGGGGCATGATTTTTTTTTCCTGCTGTAATTGTCTGGCTTGGTTCTATTTCTTGTGATCCCTGCAAAAATGACTGGAATCCAAGATCATGCTTGCTGAACTGCTTCTCCCACTCGATTTCATTCAATTAGGAAAAGGTTACCAATAGCAATTGCTTCTAGTCCCTGCAGTTTACTCACAGTTTCTACCTTATCAGTGTGCATTTACATGGAATTATTTTGTGTACTGACCTCTGGCACAGGTCATTAAGTCTCTGCACGGTTTAAGTGTCCTCAATAGATAAAATGACTGTTATATGCTTATTTCCTCATGGTGACAATGTACAAAGTAGTGGGGAGTCTCATCTAGGATGTTTGTCATTGTACAAGTTCAGCCCATTAGTGGCTAGTTAGTGCATTAGAGTTTTCACTGGATTGCAAAACATCATGTATTTCTTTATTTACATATATGTGTATTAATATGCATGTACATGTTATATATGTATAGGCACATATATGCACATATATGTATATTTCTAAATGTTATAAAGTACTTAACTGAATTTCTGTGGCATTTGTGTCTCTGAAAAAGCATTACTTAAAATTAATTTTTCATTTAACATTCACATACCTGAATTTTTTTTAAGTTTTTTATTTTTTTTTATTTTTTAATTTTTTTTTAGTGTAGTTGACCCACAGTGTTACATTATTTTCAGGTATACAATATAGCAATTCAACTTTTCTATATGTTGCACTATGCTCCCCACAAGTGTAGTTACCATCTGTCACCATGCATCACTATTACAACACCATTAACTCTATTCCCTACGCTGTACCTTCTAGTCCCATAACTTGTTCATTCTATGACGGGAAGTCTGTATCTCCCACTCCCCTTCACCCATCTTGCCCATGTCCCTACTCCCATCCCTCTGGCAACCATCATTTTTTCTCTGCATTTATCGGTCTGATTCTGCTTTTTGTTTTTGCATTTGTTTTGTTTTTTAGATTCGACATATGAATGAAATCATATGGTATTTGTCCTTCTCAGTCTGACTTATTTCACTTAGCATAATACCCTCTAGGTCCAACCATGTTGTCAAAAAGCTGGTTATTTACAGTAAGGATTTTAACAACAGATACAATATCCAGGGACAAATGATGAATAGGTTGTGTAAGAAGGAGAGGAAGGAAGAGAGTAATATTCAAAAACACTGACTTGGAAAAGCCTCTGTAATTGAAACCAAAACTTTCCTCCAAATTTTACTTTACTTTAAAAGAGAAGCAACATTATGTTATAGTAGTCTCATTAGATAATTTAAAAAAAGCATAACTTACTAAGAGGGCTAACATTTTTGCTGATTTTGATGTCTAAGAGAGATGCCACAGTCTTCATATAAATAAAGTACCTTCAGTCATAATTTTACCAAAGATGTAGAGGCCATTCAAATGGCCTTGTTCATTCAGCCATTCCCAATATCAAAGGAAAGTCAAGAAAAAAGGTTAAATTACAGTTGTGCCAATGCAGTTGCTAACTCAGTAAAGTAACCCATCCCAGGTTTATAGCTGTCTAAAGCATTTTAACATTACCTCCTAGATTGTTCTTTTCTACTGTATTGTGTTGGTTCTCTCATCCTATTTTTCAATGTAGTTCCCCCCCACCGCCGCCCCCAGCTACCAAGAAATCAGATTATGGCTCTTAGAGAATTCACACACATAAACGAATCTTGCATATAGTGCAGTGGCCATATTTATCCACCAAGATAAAGGAATGGATGTAAAATGTAATAATAAAAATTTCAGCTGAGTTAAAATACACTTCATTGTTGTAGGAATTAGCAGATAATGCAATCAACGACTAAATGGGAGGGGAACTATTCAGTTTCCAAAACCTGAAAGAGAAAAGCATTCAGTTAAATGTGTTTTGGTATGAATTTGTGTATTGATGGCACAAACAAGTCTTCTCCCTGGGAAGACTTATCATGATTTGTTTATTTCTTAGAGTCTCTGGTCAAGGGAAATCCTAATACTTATCACCCAAACTGGGACTTTGGGGAGGGAAAGGGGGCTTCGATTTATTATAATGCCAAGAAAATAGACATAAATTAGGATTGTCTTGGGCATATTGGACTCAAACTGTGATCACAGAAAATTTGGTTTGCTTTCAATTAATTAGCTGTTTAAATAAAACTTTTTGATGTCTATTGCTTCTCTCTGAGGTGTTTAATTTACAGATGATTTAATTAGAGCTCTGTTGCAAAACTTTGGGCAGCAAAGAATATTCACACTTTCAGTTCTCCATACCCACAATGATGTTTCCTGGATTATTTTCATCCTTCAGTTCACAGAGGCATCATCACCTTCTGACATAAACCTCTTCTGTTTCCTCAGTCCAAAGTAGCCCCACAATTTGAACTCCAAAGTAAATACAGAGAAGAATGCTCTTTTCAGAGGAATTTGAAACATAAATGGAAAAGTAATGATACAGCTAGAATAAAACACTATCCTGAAACCTTCATAGTAATAATTGATTTAAGCAATAATCATCAATGGATGCTAAAAAAAATCTAATGAGACTTGGTTAGGGAACAGATTTTTTATATAGTCTCAAAGATTCTCCCTAAAGGATATTTAGTAGTTAAAGGGAAATTGAAAGGGAAAATCACAACAAAATAATCTGGGCAAAATGCCTTTAAGCAAATGATCAAAATGGGAGAAAATATTACTAGGTGCCTTCTGATGTGATGCACCAAGAGACATAATATCTCTTATGTAATATTCCCTTAAAAATTCATAATCCAAATCTAATCATGATGGAACAACCAGAAAAGCACAAACTGACGATTGTCTCTTCAAACATCTTAATGTCATAAAAGACAAAAAGAGCTAAGGAATTCCACATTAAAGGAAACTAAAAATACAATGCCACTGAATCTAATGCATGTTCCTCGGTTAAAAAAAGAAAATTTCTATAAAGCATGTGATTGAGAAAATTGGCAAAATTTTCAAAAGAACTGTATGTTAGATTATAATGTTGTATCAGTGGTGAATTTCCTGAAATTTGAAACTATACTGTGATTAAAATAAAATCCTTTTTTTCTCAGGAGATGCACACTGACATATTTAGTGGTGAGGGGTTATCACTCTGGGACTTCATCTCAAAAGTTCTCAAGAAAGTGGAAATACGAATAATGTATTAATCTGCTTAGGCTACCATAATATAATACATTAGATGTAGTGGGCTTAAAAACTGAAATTTATTTTCTCACAGTTCTGGATGCTGGAAGTCCAAGGACAGAGTATCAGTAACAATCAGAATCTGGTGAGGGCCTTCTTCCTGGCTGCAGATGGCTGCTTCTTCTCTGTGTCCTCACAGGCAGAGAGCACTCCAGTGTCCCTTTCTCCATATAGTGCTGTTGTGAGGGCCCCAGCCTCATGACCTCATTTAAACCTAATTACCTCCAAAGTCACCATCTCCAAATATTATCATGCTGGGAGTTGGGGGTTTGGTTTAAGAGTCTGAGGGGACACAATAAATTTAGTGTGTAGCCAGTAACTAAGATAATAATGTGTAAGTTTATGTATGTGTATATATATCTAGAAATATATGTAGAATATATGCATATACATATACATGTATACAGAGAAAAAGAGAGAGAGAGGAGGTGGGAGAGAAAAATGAACCCTCCTGCACTGTTGGCGGGAATGTGAACTGTTGCAGCCACTGCAGAAGATAAGTATGGAGGTTTCTCAAAAGATTAAAAATAGAATTACCATATGATTCAATCATTCCACTGTTGAGTATTTACCCAAAGAAAACGAAAAAGCTAATTTCAAAATATACATGCACCCCTATGTTTATTGCAGCATTATTTACAATAGCCAAAACACGGAAGCAGCCCATGTCCTTCTACAGATGAATGGATAAAGAAGATGTGGTAAATATATGTGTATATATACACGCACGCACACACATACATCCACAGTGGAATATTACACAGCTATTTAAAAATGAGACTTGCCATTTGCAACAACATGGATGGACCTAGGGGGTATAATGTTAAGTGAAATAAGTCAGAGCAAGACAAATACCATATGATTTCCCTTATATGTTGAATTTAATAAAACAAGCTAACAAAATAAAAAGGAGACCAAAAAATAGATCCTTAAATACAAAGAACAAACTGGTGGTTACCAGAGGGGAGATGGGTGGGGGATGGGTGAAATAGGTGAAGGGGATTAAGAATTTATTTATAATGATGAGCACTCAGTAATGTATAGAATTGTTGGCTCATATATTGTATACCGGTTACTAAGATAACACTGCATGTTAATTGTAATTCAATAAGAAACTTCTCAAAAGAGAATGGTAAAAAATTTCTCAGTGTTTAAAAAAAAAGTAAGTAGGTGCCTCTCATCTTATTATTGTTTCTCACAGTGTCCTGTATTTTTCCTGGAGCTCTTAATATATTTTGCAGTTTCTTTATTTACTTGTTTATTTGCTTATTGTCCATGGGTTATGTTTGGTTATAACTTTATGGATATTATCATGACTTTCTTTTGTATTCCTTTTTTTGCAGTAGTTAAATGTAAAACCAAAAAGCAATATGTTTAGAAGTAGTATTTGCCAATCATAGAGAAAGGATTTGGATCTATAATCCAGGAACAGGAATGACAAGACCATTCTTATGACTTCCTATCAAATTGACAAAAAGATACTCAACTTTTTGCAAGCAAGAGAGTCTCCATTAATTTATTTTTCTATGTTGGGGTGTGAACTACAGTTAGGCTTTCACTGTCTGTCTGTGCTCTTTTGGCACTTTCCTACATCAACCATGTATCTTATTAATGTTTCTTTCTTTAGTTCTTTGGTAAATTCTCTAGTGAGATATGAAGAGAGGCCACCAGGGTTGGAAAGATCATTGAGTTTATGGATTCACAGATTGTGAATTGGTGATACTACCTTGTCATCTCTTCTTCCAAAGGATTTATACCCCCATTTAATTGCCTCATAATGTCTGAGGCAGCTTCAAAATTTTAAATTGATATTAAAGATTATATATGCATACACGTGTGTGTCAAGTGTATGTATATTTGTGTGTGTGTGTGTGTGTGTGTGTGTGTGTGTGTCTATGTTCTGCTGTATATCTTATGGATCATTTACTTAAGTGGTTTCTAACACAGGCACCACTGAACCCCTTTGAACTATGGAATTAGTGTAGGCTTTCCAAAATACATCTGTGTTTGGCTCCTTGCCCAACACCAAATTAATATCTTTTTCTTTTTTTTTAATTTTTTTTTAATTTTTATTTTTTTAAAGATTTTATTTATTTATTTGACAGAGAGAGATCACAAGTAGGCAGGGAGGCAGGCAGAGAGAGAGAGAGAGAGGAGGAAGCAGGCTCCCTGCCGAGCAGTGAGCCTGATGCGGGACTCGATCCCAGGACCCTGAGATCATGACCTGAGACGAAGGCAGCGGCTTAACCCACTGAGCCACCCAGGCGCCCTAATATCTTTTTCATACACAGTTTTTCAGTGGTATAGAGATGGTATTATGAGAGCTAAAATCCATTTTTGAAAATTTTATATAACTGATGGCACCAATTTGCCATGTATTTTTTTAAAAGATTTTATTTATTTATTTGACAGAGAGAGATCACAAGTAGGCAGAGAGGCAGGCAGAGAGAGGAGGAGGCAGGCTTCCCGCTGAGCAGAGAGCCCGATGTGGGGCTCGATCCTAGGACCCTGAGATCAGGACCTGAGCCGAAGGCAGAGGCTTTAACCCACTGAGCCACCCAGAAACCCCTGCCATGTATTTTTAAATAAATACTTAATTTCCAACTATGATTCTGTAGGAGTCTAAGACAGTTGGAAATTTTAAAGGAAGTCCTCACAGCTTTGCCACTGAGGAGGGACAAAATGGAGTGGTTTTGAGGTAGGGGAAATCTAGCAATCTAGCAATGGACCTAGGGGGTATAATGTTAAGTGAAATAAGTCAGAGGAAATCTAGCAATCTGTTGATATTCACTATAATGTTTATTTTATAGCATTCTGAATGATTCAACATTTTTTTAAAGATTTTATTTATTTATTTGACAGAGATCATAAGTAGGCAGAGAAGCAGGCAGAGAGATAGGAGGAAGCAGGCTCCCTGCTGAGCAGAGACACCCCCCACCCCCATGCGGGGCTCGATCCCAGGACCCTGGAATCATGACCTGAGCTGAAGGCAGAGGCTTTAACCCACTGAGCCACCCAGGAGCCCCTGATTCAACATGTTTAAAATGCTTTACTAATTAAGAAATAGTCATTATACTTGAAAACATGGAGACATTTATCTAACTGAGCATTTTACTCTAGAAGTTATCAAAGTGTGGTCCAGGGATCCCTGAGAAACTTTAATGAGGACTATGAAGTCAAAACTCTTTTCATAATAATAGTAAGGCATTTTCTGCTTTTCATTCCTTCTCTCAGAAGTTCCCAGAGACTGCATGACATGTGATACTGCAGCAGATGAAATACAAAAGTGAATACTTATTTTCTATAAAACCAGAAATTAAGGAGGTTTGTAAAAGTATAAGTTTTAATTTCTAATATAGTAAATATAGGTCTATATAACACTTGTAAACAAACCTCTTTGAGATTCTCATATTTTTTGAAAGTACGAAGGGGTCTTGAGACTGAATAGTTCCAGCACTGCTGTCTTACTTTATACAAATATACTCTTTACCATGATTGTAGAAGGAGATCGACTCTGGTACTTATTTGGTAATTTCAACTCCAAGAATTTAATTTTGAATGCTTTAAAAATAAAGAACTCTACAGTGTTCTTGGGTTTTTTTTTTTTTATGTCAAAGCCCTGTATAATAATTTATTTGGTAACGTGGGAAAGTAAAATTTTAATAAGCAGTGTTCTCCCTCTTTTTATTCCAAAGAAATAAATCAGTAAGTGATCAAAATTGTATTCTTCGCTGACAATTTCAACGTTCTTTCATTCCACCAAATATACCTGTCTGTAAGAATAAAGTATTATATGGCTAGTGATTTCTTTCATTCCACCTTATAAGAGCTAATAAGTTAATACCAGATTTCATGGTCCTACAACCTATTACTGATTGGATGTCCTCTTGACATCAATTTCCATGTACTCTGATCTTTATTAATGTCACATATCCCTCCAGTTCAACCTAATGGCTAAGAATAGACTGGGTCAAGTGGGTTAGGTTTGCCATTTGTATGTGTGGGATGATGCTCAATAGTAAAAAATCACTGCACCTTTCAACAAGAAAATAAACATTCTGCTTCCCAGGAAGAGGCAAGGGAAATGAGTTCTACTTTTTAGAATGCTCCATTGTTAGTTTGTAGAGCATCTTTGATTAATAGTCCCTTTCTATTATATCTGTGTACCACTCATTCCAGAACACTGATAGGAAACACAATAAGATACGCAGATCTGATACATTTTAGGTCCAAGCAAGAATACTGGAGAAGATACCCAGGTAGTGGTTACATGTGTGAGACTGGAACTCTTAAAAGGTGTGCTCAGGGAAGGAAAAATAGTTAAGGAGAAGCTTCAAAACCACCTCATTAAAAACTGCATACACTAGAAGGTGGAGAGATTCATAGTAGGCTTTTTTTTTTTAAATAAACACAATATGTAAATATTAGAAATGTAGATAACATCTTTAAATTTAGGCATCCCAGTGGAAATATGATAACTCCCACTGTCTGCCTTCCCATCCAGTGAGAGGGCTTGGGAGAATATGAAAACACCACATTTATCAATTTTTTAACAGAAAAAATCTAAAGTATAATAAAATGAAAAATCCATTTGGAGAAGTCTGGAAATTCTTTTCAGGCTGAGAGCTGGTCCCAGCTTTCAGATATCAGTCTATAGATCAATTGTTTCCCATGTAATCTGATTATGTGTTCTTTTCCGAGTCACTGATATACAATAAGTAAAACTGAACTTTAAAGTGTTTTATTTTTCAGACTCTATATTACTAATCCCGGAGACTCTAAAGGCTTTTTTTTTTTTTAAGTGTCAAGAGCTACTTTGCTGTTATTCCAATAAAATTGCATAGTGGGCTAGCATTCGGAATAATTAAGTTTAAGTTGTTGCTAAAGTCCTGTAAATCTTGGCCTTCTCTAACGGAAATATGTCAAATTATGAAACTTGGGTCACGAACAGCTTCAATCAGAATCTTACGCTTTTACATATTCCTTATGACAATTTTCAAGTTTACAATTTAAAGTCCTAATCATTTAAATACCTATATATTTGGGGTGTCAAGTTGTTTGATGAAGCAGCTGGAAACCTGGGAAGAAGTTTTGTTCCTCTTTGTTTTCTTTCAAGGACAGGATGGAAAGCAAGGTGTGACATTCGGAGCCATGTTCTTTGTTTCCATATTTGAAATGTATCTTGCAATCAGAAGTTGATGTCGTTTTAATAGTGTATCTCATTGCCATCAGTTAGCATATTTCAGTAGGTATTTCCTCCTGTCTGGGTTTGTTAACGTTTCATACAGCTTGCCATTGGAGAAGGAATTTTCCCTGGTGGCCATGACCTAATTTCAAGGTTCTGGCAGACAAATACAGGCAACTGACAGCCCAGTTTTCCTATTTAGCATTTTAGCATGCAGCCATGGTAAGAGGAAACCTGTGAAGGATTTGCCAGTCTTTCTCAAATCAGGCTGATTGTAACCCTGGAGACATCAAACTTTCTGTGCAGAGTTTCTTTTTTGCAGGTGTCTCTGAGCATCTGAAGTTTCTGACTGGTGTCTGACTTGAACACATGCTAGGTTTTCTAGGAAGTGATTGGGTTCTAGAAGATGCCAGAGCTCAGTAGCATATTGCCTAAGCAGGACTCTGTAGATGACTTTCCCCCCTTTAATTTCCTTTCACACTTCTTCCTGTAATCCAAGGAAGGGCATTTCCTTCTCCTAAGAGCAGAAACTAATGCTTAGCTAGAGCCAAACGAGCCATCGCACTATTGTATTTTCTGATGTGCATTCTCAGTGACAGAATAAGAGGAATCTTATTGAATTTGTATGCAAAAACTTTCACTTATGTTAG
Source organism: Mustela nigripes (assembly GCF_022355385.1). Lineage (NCBI taxonomy): Eukaryota > Metazoa > Chordata > Mammalia > Carnivora > Mustelidae > Mustela > Mustela nigripes. The sequence continues at coordinate 26,640,215 of NC_081560.1, read as the reverse complement.
AAAAGAAATGTCAGTGTTCAAAAATGTTACAGAATCTCTTGTATGGGAAAATATTTGGGCTTGCCTGGAATATTTTCCTATTTTTATTTCTTGGTAAATATTGTTAAGCATTTACTTTTTGCATTTACAGACAGGAAATGAAATAGACTATTCTTTCCAAAAGGAAAAATTGTTCTTAGGCTCATTTAATTGACGTTTAACTTGATTTGTTTTGATGGCATGATTTTTGGCCCAATTTATTTTTCTTTCAAGTAGTCATAGGCTACTAGTACTACCCAAAAGGAAGTTTAATAATAAGCATAGCTGGTGTTTTTATTATCAAGTTGAAAACTTCATGTCTCTTTGATAAGGTAACAAAAGGTCAGTGATAAAACTGATAGAAAAACAAAGGACAGTTCTGAGAAATCATGCAATTTTTTTCTTTTGCAGGTCTTGGATTCATTTTTGGCTGTGCATATTTTTCCCTAGAGGCATTTATGGCGGGAAATAAGTCACGAAACACAGCTGATTTGAAGAGAGAGGCAGCTGACTTAGGAAGAAGGCAGAAGAATTTTCTGCTGGTAGGCAAGACAGTGGAAATTATCTGAATGTAACAATAAGATAAAAGATGGCACACATGCAAGAACAGATTTCTTAAAAACCACCAGCTAAAGTTTGTGTTGTTTCATTCTCTTATTCTCCAAGACAGCCATATTTTACCATGTTATACATAAATAAAAATGACTTCCAGGCTTATTTGATTGTAGACTGAATTACTCTGTCACAGGGTGACAAGCAATGACAAAGAGGTTCCCCATAATGAAAGTCTAGCAGACCCCATGTTCTAACAAAAGGTGGTACAGAAAAACCAGGCAGATTTTCCCTTCACTCGTACTCTCTTACATATGAGCTATATAGTACTGTCAATCTCTGTCATGTCAATAGGTCACTTGCAAGGTCTTATATTTGGCAGGGCAACATAAGTTTCACAGTAATTTTTCTGACTAGCCACCCAAAGCCTCTATAGAAAGATTTGAAAGATCAATTAAATTACAGGAAAGGCATAACATAAATGTTGCCCACTTGTCAACGTAGGTAGAAATAATCATATTTTAATTAGAGCCATGACAGAATTCCATTTTCGAACTCTAGTGTTTTTAATGAAGCAGTAAAACTTATCAAAATGATGGGTTTTGCTTTTTTATCAGTTTTTATAATATTTGACAGTTTTTTTTTTATGAATTGCAAATACTCTAAAACCACATTTACTTTGTGCATTAGCTAACTTGCCTGGGCACTCAGTACAACCCACTCCTGGAGGTAGAGAAGACAGTGTGAGGACTGCAAAGCCATGGGATGTCAGTCTTCGATATAAAGGACTGATTCATATTTGTGGTCTCCTGTTTGTTCCATAAAAGAGTCAAGAGCTTTTTGAATTAATGAATGTATAAACTGCAAATTAATAAAGACATCCGTCAGGAGAGGAAGATAAGAGGCTTGAATTCTTCTTGTGCACTGCAAGTGATACTCACTTTTAAGTAGTTAAACTTGAGTAGCTTCAAAGTGGAGGCATCGAAGATAAAGAAACAGCATTTTTACTGTACTTAAATAGGAGATGCCATTATGTAATATTTTCAGTTTAGACTCAAAAAAGAAAATGACTTTTTGCAGAAAAGAAATATGTAAATCTGTCTCCTTCACCATATGCCACAAGAAAAAAAATCACGAATGTTAAAGAGAACACAGGCTAAAGGAAGCCAACTAGCTACAAAGACCAGAGTCCTCACTTACAGCTCCACAATAAATCAAAATTAAATATTTAATAAGCATATTAGAGAGGAGGAAAGCTGTTGTAAGATATGCATCTAAAGTAAGCTTTGCCTGCAAGTGCTTGTGTCTCCAGACCTTGAGATTTGCTTTCACCCGTGGGCCTCTGAACACATTTCATTTGCCTGGATGTTCGGTCCTATACTCACTCTTTTTACTCTTTTTTTGTCCCTTAGAGTTCAGGTCAGGCATCCCCTCCTAAATCCTTCTCTGATTTCCTGGAGCTCCCACTTTTACTCCAACTGGAATTTGAGCACCTTAGTGCATCTATTAGGTCTTGTTTGTAATAGCTCCTCCAGCTTCCATCACACCACTTGACCCATATAAACAGATGTTTATTATTTTTTTATTTCTTAATTAAAGCAAAATTGGAAACTCAGTAACAAGAACACATAAATAAATGAAGGTCTTAATGCAGGCAAAGAGGACATAGCAATCATTGGATATGTAACAAGTCTAGGACAAAAAAACAGAGCAGGAGAAAAACTTAAACTGAAATCTACATTCACATACTGTATTTTTTTCACCCATTACAGTTGATAACGTCTAAAGCCAGTGCCATCACCAATGGATTATAAACCATCTCTTTTGGAGGTGGGGGTGCCTGGGTGGCTCAGTCAGCTGAGTATCCTACTCTAGGGTCTAACTAGGGGCATAATCTCAGGGTCATGGGATCTAGCCCCACATCAGGCTCTGTGCTCAGCCCAGAGTCTGCTTGAGATTCTCTCTTTCCTCTCCTTCCCCCTCTGTCCCTCCTCCTGCTCATGCTCCCTCTCTCTCTCTCAAATAATACATAAATAAGTCATCTAAAAAAAAATCTCTTTGTTACCCAAGGGCTTTATCTGTTTTAGTTAATACATAAAATATATTAATAATAGTGAAGTTGTTTGTAATAGCTTGTGACTTTTAAATACTGAAACACCTGTATTTGTCTATTTGTTTCTCTGTTTTCTTGATCAGTTTTATCAGGAATGTATCAGTTTTGAATCTTCAAAGAATCAACTTTTTACTCTGATTCTTTCTCTTGTGTTTGTTAATAATTCATTTGTTTTTACTTCCTATTTCCTTCCTTCTACTTTCTTTGGCTTTAGTTTGTTGTTGTATTTTCAATTTCTTATGATAGAACAGTCTTTCTTCTTTACTAACAAATATGTTTAAAGCTATAAATTTCCTCTGAACACAGATTCAGCTGCATCTATGGGTTTTGACTCAATTTTTGAATTTCCCAATTTCCATTTGTGATCGGTTTTTTTCATTTGTGGGTATTTAGATATACTTTTAAAGTTCTAAATTATTGGCTGCTTTCTAACTATATTGTATTGATTTTGAGCTTAATTCAATTGTAGTCAGAGAATGAACCTTCGTGATTCCATTTTTGGAAATTTACTGATACTTGCTATTTTCTAAGCAAGTGGTCATTTTTAGTCTTTGGGTTGTTTTTTTTTTTTTTAAGATTTTGTAGTGTGCAGTTTTGGGAGTTTGGGTTCAACAGAGCCAATTAGGTAAACATTTTTATTATGGTACAAATCTATATTCATATCGACTTTTCTTGTCAGCTTTTTCTATCCATTACTAAGAAAAGTGTATTATTTGCATTTCTATTTTTCTTCTTAATGCTTTCAGATTTTAATATGATTGATGCTATGTTGTAATTTTCTAGTGGACAGATGTCTTCATCATTATGATTATTACAGAAAATAAAAGGATCTTAGAATACCTTAAGATTTACCATCCTCCTGACTTACTTCTGTTATCATTGTGTGCTTTTGTAAACATATTCATTATTAACAGTATTCCTCTCAACCAATATTCATTTAACTTTTGTGCACATATTTAACACTTCACTGTTCTTTATTTATTCCTCTAAATCTAAACATAGATTTGGGATCATTATCTTTTACTTGAAAAACACTCTTCAATATTTCACTTATGTATTAAGTTTTTGTGATCAATTCTTTTAGTGTTTGTTTGTCTGAAAATATCCTTATTTTGCTTTCATCCCTGAGGAGATTTTTCTTAGGTTACAGAATTCTAGCTTGGTGGTTATTTTCTCTCAACCTTCTGGTTTCCATTTGTTGTTGTTGTTGTTGTTGATATGTCAGCCTGGTTATATACTTAAGTAAGTTTTGCATATTGTATTTGGAAAATAATAAACATAATTTAAGATGGTATGATTTTATCTTCTTTCCTTGCGAAAATTTACGTTTCTCTAGTAGATGGTTATGAGTGTCAATAACAAGGGAACATCTCAAACCAGTTTCAGGTACTGAATTAAATCAAAGTTTCTTGTGAGGGATAATACTTCGCATTTTTAGCTCACTTTAGGGGACCAGTTGAAACAGTCTCCTACTTTTCCACCATCTTGCTCCTGGTCCCAATACTTTGCATTTTAAAAAAAAAATACTTCATTTGTTTATTTGACAGAGAACTAGAGAGAGAGCACAAGTAAGCAGAGCGGCAGGGAGAGGAGGAGAGAGAGAAGCAGGCTCTCTGCTGAGCAGGGAGCCCGATGCGGGGCTTGATCCCAGGACCCTGGAATCATGACCCGAGCCGAAGGCAGCCGCTTAACCACCTGAGCCACCCAGGCGCCCCAATACTTTGCATTTTTTAACTCACAGGTGAATAGCTGTATCAGACCTCTTTCCCCTTGGTGGGGTCTCAGTTCCAGTCTTTGTTCATCTAACAGATAAGGCAGGTCATGAGCACTGCTCAGCTTTTCAGTTACCCAATCTCCTTTTCTGACCCCAGCAGTTACTTCTTGGGGGAAAAGTGACATTAAATGTCAAACTCACATTTCATAGTGTCTTGGACCTTGGCCCCTAATTCTTTACCACTGCGTAGTTTTCCCTTGCTCTCACACCAATTTTTTTTTTTCTCTTTCTCCTGCCTTTGTAATTTTTCTTATTGGGTGAAGTGATATGAATGACTTACTTTCCATTTCTCTTGAGTTAACTCTAATCAGAATTTGGTCCACGTATCTCCTTACCTTTTCATGTTGCTGTAATAAAATATCACAGACAACAGAAATTTATTTTTCACCTTTCTGGGGACCAGATGTCCAAGATTAGGGTGCCAGTGTGATCAGATTTTGGCAAAGACTCTCTTTCAGGTTGTAAATAGCCAACTTCTTGCTGTGCCCCATGGGGTAGATATGGCTAGGAAATTCTCTGGGGCTTCTTTCATAAGGGCGCTAATCTCATTCATAAGGGCTCTGCTCTTGTGACTTATCACATTCCAAAGGCCCCACCTCTTGATACCATCACCATGGAGGTTAGGATTTCAATGTAGGAATTTCAGGAGGACAAAAACATTCAGACCATAGCTCCATATTCTACTGAAAGCAGGATGTTTAAGAATAACCTGTCTGTTTCTCCACCCAATTGTCTCTTTTCATTCCTCATGTTATCTGATCTATGTGACATATGCCACAACTGAATATTATACTTTATCATCTAAAATGAGGTACTTTTGAAAGTACTGTGTTGACACTATTAATAATTAAAGTGGGATAATAGTCACAAACTGGCAGTGCTGCAGGCAAACTGCGGCAAATGGTCAATGTCTTCATAGAGTTGACAAGACATTGCATTTCCTTCTACCTCACTGGTTGCTCCTTTTAGTTCCCTATGCTGGTTCCTCTTTTTCCTCCTGTGTTGAAGGGTTTCAGAGTTCTGTCTATGGTTCTCTTCATTCAACCTACATTCTTTTAAATGCTGCCACTTCAAAGACAATGACTCCAAAATGTATCTACCAAGCCCAGATTCATGTCTCAAACAGACTTTAATACACAATTATCTGACCATCAGCTCTACTTGAATTTCTAATAAATATCTACCCCTCAACATGTCCAAATCTCAATTCTCCCCAGCCTACCTGATCTTTCTCCCAAGTCTATTCCAATTTCAGCCTTCCTCATCTCAGTAGATGGTAAATTCATGCTTCTAATTTCTCAGGCCAATATCACCATGGTCTTTCTTAACTTCTTTTTTTCATGCTTCCTTTTCAATTTGTGTAAATTTGTTGGTACTTCCTTCAAAATATATCCAGAATTCAACTTATTTTCACCATCATTGCTACTACCCTGATCCAAGACACATCATCTCTCCTCTGAACTACGATAATAGCTTTCTTTCTAACTGACCTCTCTCCTTCTGCCTTTAGCTCCATAGCTTCTTTAGCCTATTTTCTTCCTTTTTTTAAAAAAAATTCTTTTATATTATTTTATGTTAGTCACCATCTTTAGCCTATTTTCAACACAGCAATCAGGATGATTCTCATAAAACCTAAAAGCATGCCACTTCTCTGCCCACTTCACAGAGTAAAAGTTAAAGTTCTCATTTGGCCTACAGAGCCCTTTGTGCTCTAGAATCTTTTTACTTCCATAACTTTATTTCTGTCACTTTTTTTTTTTTAATGCATCAGTCACATATGTTCTATGTATAATGGTCATGCTCCTGCTTTAGGGCTCCTGTGCTGCCTGGCAGGTGTTCCTCTAGTTAATCTGCAAACCGATCTCCCTCATGTCCTTCAAGTCTTCATTTGCTTTATGATCACTCTAGCTAAAATGGAACTGTACACCATTTTCAGCACTCCTAGTCTTTCTAACTTGCTCTCTATCTCCTTTTCCCACAATGCTTCCCATTTTCTATCACACTGCTCTCATGTGGAGTACCCTTGCTCCACAAGGGCAGTGATCTTTCTCTGTTTACCTATTGATGGATCTCAAGGGCTTTGAAGAACATCTGGTGCAAGGTAGTTTTCAATAAATATTTGTAAAGTGGATTAGTGAAATACACTGTCTAAAAATAGCACCTGCTCCTTAGTGGGAAACAGTTAAAAGGTAATATCAAAATGCTCAGAACAGTATATCTTAGTTTTGCTTGGGTGTAACAGGAAATTCTTTTTTTTTTTTTTTTTAAACTTCATACTGTAGGTTTGCTTGTTTTCAATTAGTCACTTCCTGAAAATCATTCCTCTTCATACAATTCTGAGGTAAGAAACATAGAATATTATAAGGATGCCACACTTGGATAGACTTTTCTGAATATTGCTTGAAGACTTTGGTGCTTGGTGGACAAAAAGAGGGAAGCAGTGTTGCTTATTGTATCCTTCTACATAAAGCTTCTTTTTGCCAAGATGAATTAGACTTTATATTTGCACAGCTGGCAGCAACTACCTATGCAACTCAGGTAAGGAATGTTTACTGAGCAACTTCTATAAACCAAGTTACTCCACCAAGCCCTTTTACTTAAATACTTTTATTTAATTATATTAGCAACTTTTTGAGATATTTATTACTATTCCTGCTTTATGCATATGAAATTCACAGCTAGTTACATAGCTCTGTCATCTGACGTTTCCATTCACTCTTCTTTTTATTCTGCAAATAAGGGTTAGACTTTGACTTTTCAGAATCTTCGTTTAGGGGTCAGAAAATCAACCACCTGCCAGGAATATTAGCTTTGACTTGGTCACGTTATCTCTTCAACGCACAGTTTTCTTATCTGTAAACAGTGAAGATTGTAATAACTACAGTTTTTATACAGAGATCTTCTTGATACCCTCAGAGCGGATGCAAAAGAGTTCAGAGTCAGCCCGTAATGTTTCATCTAACCTTATTTTCTCTGTGCTAACTTTCTCTGGCTGTCATAAACTTTCCCATTTTCACTAAAGGCCAGAGAAAAAGCTGGTGGAGTATGAGCACCAAATAATTATATTAAGAGTTCTCAATATACACATAATTCATTTCTTGATTCCAAAGTAATTATTTTATTGAATCCCAGACTGTCAAGACTTGAATAATTATAGCAAAAAATTCCAGCATTTTTAATCATTTTAAAATTCCTTTTTTTCTTCTACAATATTTTATTTTAGCCTTTAAGCAATCCTATGAGGTAGTAATCACTATAGTCACATTATGCATGAGGAAACAAGCTCAGTAAAATATCCCTCCAAGACTTCACTGCTCCAGAACACCACCAAATATATCACTTTTAACTTACAGTACATGGCTACAAATAAAAACAAAAATGAAAGACTGCCATTGATTTGTCTGATTTTGTTTGACACAGATGGGAGAAAACAAAGAAGGTAATGGAGCAATTTTCTTTACAGAATATACAAAGATTTGATTGGACTTTTTCTATCTTAACACCAAATAATCTTCTTTCTGTTTGATACGAATTTCAGAGCAGGGAAAGAAGTAACTGATTCATTTTGTCTTTAGAAGTAGCATGAATGGAAAACTAGAAATGTTCTTTTTTTGATAACTTTGGATAACTGCTCTTTTTATCCAATTTTATTTTTAAGGTAAAAATCAGAACACTTTCTTTGCCATGTTGATGCATAATAATTTGTTGATTTTGTTTTTAACCTGGAGAATTCCAGCTGGCTGTACTATTTCACATGATCTCCTCACAGATTATATGTAATAGAATTTGGGGGGATTAACCTTAAAAATTAAACTCATACGCTTTTCAACATATATACTCTTACATCACTTTAATGACATTTCCAATCATAATATATTTCATGGAATCTTTAAAATAACTTTTTTCACTTATCACCCAGTAATATTTCTTATAAAAATTAAAAAAATATATAAAAATAAAATCCATCTGTGCATACTGCATTTTAACTTCCTTTTTTAAATCTAAAAATATATATTTTAACTTCTTCCTAAACAATAACAATTTATTTTTGCAATGCTGTTTTTCTGCTATATTTGCACTTAACAGTATTTTTCTCCTAGGATATCACTCTGTTTTTCCACCTGAGGTAATTATGATGCTGAAATTTGTGTTTTATTCTCTTTACTGCTTTTTAAAAAAACATTTTCATGGTAACACACTCAGAAAAATGCAAAATACATATAAATAAAACACTATTATTTTCAAGTAATCTTCTGTGTGAACACCACATTTTAACACTATTCTTGATGTTTTTCTGTTAACCTCCAGTGCTCTGCCAAATAGAGATTTTTTAAAAAAGTATTATATTTATTTGTTTGAAAGAGAGAACGTGAGGAAGAAGGAGAGGGAGTGGGAGAGAGAACCTGAAGCTGACTCCAGGCTGAGTGCAGGGCCTGACTCAGGGCTCCATCCCATGACCAAAGGACCATGACCTGAGCAGAAACCAAGAGTTGCAGGCTTAACCAACTGAGCCACCCAGATGTCCCCAAAATAGATAAAAGCCACCCATGTAAGGTTACTGGACACAGCAGCATAAAAGGAGTGTTTAGAGAACAAATCCTAAATAAGGAATCAGAAAACCAATAATAAGAAGGGTAGGAAGAGAAATTATAGAGAGCACGGTAGCTTGCTAGATAATGCAGTAGAGAACTGACAACATGGGAGACAGTAGCACAAAGCCTCAAGACCCTCAAAGAAGTCTAGCAACTTGAAGGCCAAGACATATCCAGCGGCCTTGGATATTAGCAAGACAGTGGTGGCATTTCCAAGGTCATTTGTGGAATAAATAAAAGGAGGCTGTCAGACAGAAAAGGAGAGAATAGCAGAGAAGCTTAGCAGAGAAAGGAAAGAAACAGAAGGCAATGTTTAGACAGAAAGATAGAATCACAGAAGCTTATGGTAGTTTTGTTCATTTGCTTGTTTGCTTATCAGAGAATAGAGATTTAGGTATCTCTATAACTTGAGAGAAAAAGCCAATGAGTAGTAAAGAATTACAGGTGGGGACCAGAGCAGGGTGCTGGAGGAAACAGGAACCATGCAATCAGGGCATGGAAAGGCGGATGACTTATGAATGGAGGGGGTACCAACTGATCTCTGGAGAGTGAAGGAAAGGAAGAGTAGCAGCATATGTATGGTGAAGGTCATACACTTGACCTTCATCAAATTTGAAGGTCAAATTTGACCCAATGTCATTTTTTATCTGGTACCTCTTTTCTCAGTGAAATAATTTCTTGATGTTATAAGGGCAGCCTCAACATTTTGGAATGTTTTAGAAAAATTGGAGATGTTATAATAGAAATAATATAAAAGAATGAAAGGTGTTGTAAAAGCAAATGAAGTTGCAAAACCTACAAAACATACATTGGTATTTGCACCAGTCTGAAGTTGTATATGCCTTTTTCTCCTGTACCACTTATGGCAAGCAGAGTAAGGAAATGTGGATTTTTTCTCATGTTGGGGGTATTTAAGCCATTTGGACAAAAGAGACGGCAGTCTTACTTTACATGATCAATCATGGAGTCAAGACTGTGTAGGGAATAAAGTAAGACCAGAAGTATATCGAGGATGGGGAAAGATCAAGAGATTGGGGTTTGTGTAACTGAACATCAAAGCAACCTGAGGGAAGCAATAAAGCAGCTAGAAACAGAAAAGCAAGCTGGTGGCCAGAGTTTAGAATACATATATTTAAGCTTCCACATATTACAAATTAAGGATATCACTGTGACTACATGAGGAAAATATATATTGACAATCTTCCTCAAGTGTTGTTTTAAAACATGACTTAAAGAGGAAATTGGCTAAAATTGTATTTAAAACTGATGAAGCTCTGAATGATAGCTGAAGATTTCTAATACAATTATTTCAACAGTATTAAGTTCCTGAGCTATCAGAAACTTGCTGATAATAAGGTTGACAAATGATAATGCTATGGATAAAGAATTCTTGGCTTTAGAATACTAAAGAATACAAAGTTTAAGGAAACTGATAAAAAAGATTAGTTGAGATCAGTCTTACCTTAGGGAGCACTTTCTAGACTGTCTTTGTAAAAGTCTCTGGAGTTGTCTCACGGGACACTGTGCGTAGCTACTCTATGTTTGTAGCACACGTAACACAAAAGGAAAGAGAAAAGGAAATCTTTTTGAAATTGCTAATTCAAGTTGGGCATAAAAATATCTACTGACCTGGCACCATTCTGTCAGTTTTCCTCTTGCTTCCTGTGTTACTAGAGATGTATGCTCCCTAAAAAGAAGGGTGGAAGCTATTAGTAATCTCATGAAAAGAAATTGATTTTCTTGAAATTTTAAAAATGCATCATGCCCAAGAGCTCTTTGGTACTTTACAGAGATGGAAAGACTCAATAATTTATTTATAGTGAGTTCAGAGCTAGGTAGGGTCAATCAAAGAAATTTCTTTCATGGTCCCGGGATGATGTAAGGAACTAAGAGAATTCTAGAAATAGTTACCTCATGCAAATCCTCTTGTTTGCTCGATATATCTGTTGACTAACTTCACAGTAGCTGATTTTCCAGGTATTTGATTTAGCCACTTTAGTGAAAATGTCAAACATAATAAGTATAAAGTGTTACCGCAGATACTTAGCATTATGAATTATATGGGCAATAAATGGAGTCCTTATCTAAGATCAAATGTATACTGTTAAGTAGTGCCCTTTTGAGATATTGTGTGCCCTAGCATTTTGATTATTTCATTTATAAGAACATTTTTTAGCCTTAGTAATGGAATTTCTTTAAAGTAGATACAGTCTTGACATTTTAATTTTACAACTTGAAACCCACATTTAAAGTATATTGATTGTACTTCCAGCTTGTCTCTCTGCTCTCTTTTCTTTCATTCTTCCTCCTTCCTTTTTCCTTTCTGAATAATTAACTCTAAAAGCCAGAGGATGAGGTAAAGGTTTCCAGGTGAAACAGTGGGTGATCCTACTATCAGAGTTTAGAGCCTAAGTAAGGAAAGTGGCCAGACTTTGAAGCCCAAGTGAGAAAAGTGGTCCCCCAGGGTGGTGATCTGGTGGAGATATGTTACATAGGAGATATTGACAAAATATATACATACATTCAGAACAATCAGAGCTAGGTTTCTCATTGCCAAAGAAATTATAAAAAAGGAAAGAATGAACCTGGTGTGGTGCATTGGAATTAGAATTATTGGGGGAATATATAATTTTCAATACGCATGGGTAAATGGAGAAAAAAAATATGTGTGTGTGTGTGTGTGTGTGCGCGTGTGTGTGTGTTTCCTAGCTTGATCCACTGAAATGGTGCGTAGCACTGACACCTCAATCACAGTAAGCATACACAGTACCAGATTTTGGCTTCTAAATACTATGCTCCACTAAAAGAAACTAGAGTTTCTTGGAGAAATGGCTGATAAAAAATGAACTCAGGCTCTATTGTGTTGGAAAATGGGATAGTGATCTAAGGATTATGGAGATATGTTTAAAGGACACAAGCCCAGCCTGAAGGAGCTCCCACTGGCCAAACTGGGCAAAATTTGGGCATTAAAATAAATAATAGTAGTAACTACTTATAACCCATCCAACGGCATAGGAATCCATGAGTCCATACCAATGTAATAAAACAAATGAACAAAGAGATGAGAAGAAACAGCCTTTCCTTACAGTAGAATATCAACTGATAGTTGTAGAAGGAATGGTAGAAGTAGGAATGTACTGTTTCATTGTTAATCTTCTCATTTTGATGGATGTTTACGTAGGAGAATGTTCTTGTTTATAGGAAAACGTCACTGAGGTATCCAAGGTTAACTGGATATGATATTGAAAAATTACTCTCAAAGGTTCAGGAAAAAAATTCTTTGTATTCTTTTTGCAGCTACATTCTTGTAGGCTTAAAATTATTTAAAAAATAAAACTAAATCTATGCTGACCATGAGAAAACTGCCTTTCCTCTCCAAAAATCTTTTATGAGTTTTGGGTTTGGCAAATATAGTTAATGGTTTAAATAAATATCAATGACTGTATTTGTTATAGAGCATCCAAGTTAATAATCATTTCTGAGAAAAATCTTAAACGATGAAAATTGCTAGTCAATTAACTTATTAAACTAACCTAATAGGTTAAATAATAGGTGTGACTGATATTTGATTTTTATTTATTTAATAAGCACTTGTATAACTTTTACTTTCTTCCAGGGTTCTAATATTAACTCATTTAATCCACCCTACAAACCAACGAGTTTGGTATAATTATTTTCCCCATTTCACAATGAGGGATTGCAACACAGAGAGGTTAAGATAGATTTAACTTCCACAAGATCACACAGCTTGTATGTGGCAGAGCAAGGATTCAGCTGCAGGTAGTTTAGTTTCTGAATCCACGCTGTTAACCACTTCCATCTGTTGGAAGTCCACCTTTTCATAGTTATGCATGTCTTCACTTACACTGCTAAAAACAGAAACATTGCAGAGACCCAATACAATCAGTCAGTTCTGACTAAGGTTTTGTTTCTTCTGATAGAAACAGACAGACTTTAAGGACAATACATTCAGTCCTTTCACTTTTCAACCTTTTGAGTACATTTAATCGTCGACTGAACCTCTCTGTGCTGTGAGGTTTTATTTTTGTTTGTTTGTTTCTATAAAGGTTTGTGACCTCTCTGTAGACTTTTCTCTTACTTCCCCACCAAAGACAAATTTCTTACAAGTACACTGAACAACCATGACCTCGCTTTTCATTCACCTTCAAATCACTGAATTATAGATTCAGTATCCATGACTCCTTTTATACTCTAAAACATTACCAAGATTTTTAAAAGGTCAAATATTTGGGGTTCATCCTGTTTTTAACCTCTCTTCAGCTCATGACTTTATTGAAAATATGGTCTTTCTGAAGTTCTCTTTTCTCTTAGATTTTATCACACAACTTATTTTTGGTTCTTTTTCCAACTGCTTTTAATGAATTAAAGATTTGTATATCATAGGCTTTTGTCCTTAGCCCTATGCTTCAACTGTCACATGTATACTAAGACTCCTAAGTCCTTGCCTCCAACGTTACCATTTCTTTCGATGAGGTCCCAGAGATCAAGCTGCCTGATAAACACCTTTACCTCATTCTCACAAGACCTCCATGTTTGTGTGTGGAAATTTAAATCATTACCTCCCATCTCCAAGGACAGAATGTATGCTGTGACCCACACCCAGACCCTCATGATCTGTGGCATGTTGTACAATATTCTTTTCTCGCTGCTCTCAAAAGAACGTCTTCCCTATGAAAATATATAAAATGCAAATTCACTACACTGAAAATTGTGGTATTAAAATTATTGTTGAAATTTGGTAGGCCTATTTTATGAATTACAACTTGATTGAATAGGAATGAAATATCCACTCAGTTGTCCACCCATAGTTTATATCCAGAACACAGAAAACCTGGCCATATAAATGGGCCTTGCTTCATCCCTTTGCCACACTCTGGCCATGGAATAAGAAAAAGGACTGTTCTAAACAGGAAACTTAGCAGCCATTCTTCTAATGCAAGATGGAGGTTTTTGTGGGCAGTTAGAGGGCTGTTCATCATCTGTACATCTCCCTTTCTCTTTCCAGAAAACAATGGTGCAGAAAGCATGTGGTAATTGACATGGAACATTGCTGTCCAAGAGTGGTCCATTCAGAGGAAATCAGATTTTTATGCATTGTGCCTCTCATGGCATCACAGCACTGGGACACCTTGTAGGGAATGATCATAAGTCTTTTTTTTTTTTTTTTTTTTTTTTTTTTTTTTTTTAAAGATTTTATTTATTCACTTGACACGGAGAGAGAGATCACAAGTAGGCAGAGAGGCAGGCAGAGAGAGAGCGGGAAGCAGGCTCCCTGCTGAGCAGAGAGCCCGATGCGGGGCTCGATCCCAAGACCCTGAGATCATGACCTGAGCCGAAGGCAGAGGCTTAACCGACTGTGCCACCCAGGTGCCCCAGGAATGATCATAAGTCTTAACTGAAAATCTTACAGACACTAAGAATTGAAACAGACACTGCTTACATCTATGCATTTATGCATATAAGACAGGAATCCTACAAGCACTACATGGAATCCAGTGGAGGCCAGAAAAACCAAGGGACCCATGGAAAAACAAAAAGCACAAAGGAAAATGCCCTTAAATAAGAAATTAGAAACATCAGCAAGTATTAGAGAAAAAGCAACTCCCACGAAATAACTGTCCTGAAATTCAAAATAAAAATTAGAAAATTTGTTGATCCTCATCATTCAAGAATAAAGGGAAGGGTTTTTTGGCCCCCTCCCCACCAAGAGGGAAGTGCTTATTAAACAGGAGCAGAAATCCCCAAGTAGATAAATGGACAAAAGAATGAATTATACAGGTATATAAGAGACATGAGGAAGAATTACAAGGTAAATAAAACCACAATAGCAGAATTATACAGCTTAGATAAGGCAGATGGGTTAGAACTGACAGTATATAGTAAAAGAACAAGATCTAAGAGTCCTCCTAGAATGCACAGGGAAGAGTCAAACAGGAAATTAATGAGAAAAAAACACACAAGAGATAAGAAAATGGAAATGCAAGTTAAGCACTATTCATAGATATAAAGAAGGCTTTTTGAGAAATAGTTAAGGAACAACAGAGAATACAACTCAAACTCATTCTTCTGAAGTTAAAATAAGAATGTCAAAAAGGTGAAACACATTCTAGACAACTTCATCAAAAACATCTTATCAAAATATTTAATTTTAAGGAGAAGCAAACTTGAAACTATCCACCAAATGAGAAAACACATACCCTTCTCTCTTTCCCAAATATATGTTTTAATTTGTACATGTTTCTATATACACCTACAGACTTTGCACCTTAATAATTCTATACATATCCAAACTGTCTTTCATAAGTAAAAGAAATGGGTAATCTTTAATATGACGTGGATGTGAAAGAAGATCACCCACATGCCCCCCCAATTTTAGAGACTTTATTTATTTATTTAAGAGAAAGACTGAGCCACCCAGGTGCCCCTGCCATTGCTGTTTTTAAAAGGTTTTGAAGGCTTTTTCCAGTCACATAACACCAAAATGCGGAGCTTAAAATGTGGAAAATGTAATGAGGAAAAGATTTTGCATTGAGACTACTACTAGAAAAGAGAATAGCAAAACTGTCTATCTAGCCTGCTAGATGGATTATATACAAAGAGCAATAAAAAGCCAGTAATAAGAAATCATAGAAAATGTAAAGCATCAACAGAATGATAGGAGAGAAATCACATATCATCTTTACGGCCTTTTCATTCTACTCCTTGCTGCCCACAAAAGGTCTGCAGGGGAAATCCAGAGAGCTTGTCTCTATCAGTACACCCTATCTTCCCCAATACTGGCAGGCTCGCCACGGTAAACTCACTGACAGACCAACTCCATAGTCTTATTTGTACTCATACCCACGCCCCCTTAAGAAACTATCACAACTAACTCTCTCATGCTCTATTTTTCTATTCACTTTAGCCACTATATGAATTCCAAACTTCCCAGATTAACCCTTTATTAGAAAAGGAATATGTGAGCAGTCAAAATGTTGACCTTAGAAGCTCCAAGGGAGGTTCAAGCTGCCATTCCCATCTAGTGGTTCTTGACCTCATTAGATCCAATGTCCTGCTACTAAAACAAATATTTTCTAGTGCTCGCTTTACTCTCCTGGAATGAAATTTGTGGGCAATACAGCCTACATGTATACACAGTTAAAAACAATCATGCTGGGGTAATGTAAAGGGAAAATAAAAATTATTTATTATAAAGCAAAATGAAATAATTTTATTTATAACAGAATACTCTGTGTGTCTGTTACCGTTCAGGCATGACAACACTAGGTGACATATGAAGGATTAGGTGTTTGCAATGACATGTGGAATCATCAGAATATGAGAGCTGCAAAGGCAGGCTGATGAAGGTATGCTTTACTGCAACTCAGCTAGAGAGCTAGTGTGGTTGGTAATGGGATTTTCTAAAATGTGGAATGACTCCAAATTTCTAAACAGAACACAGTACAGTCTTCCATAATGGTAAATGGTAGTTCCCATTCCTGGAAGATTTAGTGTAAATTAAAATTGTGTAGAAAATCTTTATATGTAAAATGAAGATACATTCCAGGTGGACACAATTATAAGCAAGTTTTTCATCTACAGTATGTTCAGTGGGATATCCCAAGTTTGTATACTGATGTGTGAAGAATTTTTGGGTGGAACAGTATTATTCATTACAGGTTATCTAGAACCTTTTGCACCTTTTCATTAATTTTAAGTGTTGCCACTCCAATCATTTGTGACAAATAAAAAACTCCCACAGATTTCCAAAATACCCCCTAGGGGGCGGTACTGCCTTTGTTGAGAATATAATTTTTTTTTTTTTAGATTTTGTTTATTTATTTAATTGACAGAAAGAGAGAGAGAGAGAAAGAGAGAGTGAGAGAGGAAACACAAACAGGGGGAGTGGGAGAGGTAGAAGCAGGCTTCCTGCCAAGCAGAGAGCCCAGTGTGGGGCTTGTTCCCAGGACCCTGGAATCATGACCTGAGCTGAAGGCAGATGCTTGAGGACTGAGCCACCCGGGAGCCCCTGTTGAGAAATTTTTATCTGGAATTAGCCTAAGTTTATTAGAGCTAGGAAGAACTATTACAAGCTCTAACTTTGGTTTTATCTGAAAGCATTTATAAACATATCAATATTAACAGAAAGCAGTTTGAGATGTTCCCAGAAAAAAAAAAAAAGACCATTTGTATTTCCACTTTTAGTACGTTCAAACTCAATTTTCAGAACTGGTTCTTTCTTGTTCTGAAGTTGAAGGACTTCTACATTAAAAATGATTATTCTTAAATTCCCTAAGAGCTAAACATCATCAAAATTTTGTGACTGTTATGATAGAATTTAATTTAACATTTCTATGGGAAAGATAAAGCATTTTGCTTCTAAATGCAGTGCTTTATTTTATGATACTAAATAACTATAAATAAGTATAAGTGTTTTAAGTTATGTAAAAAAATAGAATTCCTTGATGACCTAAATGATTCCATAATTATATTAAGAGTAAGTAAAAAACAATATTAGTGTATGTAAATAATATGAATGTAAATGCTAAATGAAGCAGGGGAACAGAATGGGGCAAAATTAATTAAAGAGGCATTTTTGTATAGGAGGTTCTAAAACTAAGCTAAAATATAGAATGTCAGAAAAGATAAGATTGTACTTGAGGAGAGCTCATGGAACAAGAAAAGACAAAGTAGAAAACAAATGTTTGGCTGTATTAATACATACATCTATATATGTGTGTACATATGTGTGTATACATGTATGTGACACATAGATATATGCTGTATACCTACCTATATGTGTAGGCATACACAGAGAATGTGTTAAATTTAATGAGAAAAATAAGTACATCTCTTACTGAAATTGTAAGCTTTCTTTTTAAATATTTCAACTGATTACTAGTTTGGAGTAATGCAAACCAAAGGATTATAAAGCAAGGGGCCATGTTAGCAAAATACCATTAATGCCCCAATTTCAAACTAGTCATATCAACTCATAGAAAAGCTTTTCAAAATTATAGGTAAAATAAAATAGGGTGGCAAAATATGCCAAATTTAAAACAATCATGTCAATTCAAGGACAAAATTAATTATCTAAATTATCCCAGCAGGTTTGGTGGTCTTTGTACTGGCCACCTGCTTTCCCCATTCTTGTCATCCTTCCTGGCTTCCTACCCTCGTACCCATAACCCTGTCATTGACCATGTTATTGTTTAAGAGCATTGTGATTTCTAAAAGGATGTTATTGGGGGGGGTCGTATTTAAACCATTGTCAGTTGCTATTGTAATTATAGTGATTGTTATCTAGTGAAAGCTTTTTTGGCAGATTTCCACTGGAAGGCTAAAACTTGCATCCAAGTTTATTTTCATTAAGCTATGGGGGTTTGTCATGCTATTTCAAATGAGATTTAAATCCACTTTCCCCCCCCTTGCTTTAAATAATGGTAGCTTTATTGAATTCCATAACTATCAAAAAGGGCTTTTGAATCAATTTAAAAATCAATTAACTGATTGTCTTTAAGACTGTCATAAAGTAGGACACTAAACCATGCATCATGCATATTTCTGATATCAGTTAATGAAAGAGATATGTATGTAAAACACAGTATTTTTTCTGAGTAATTTTTTATGAAAGAGGACATTTATAAAAATATTAGTTTTTTTTAAACCACGTTATACTTTGTGGTCAGTAAGTGTTACACCTATTGCTCCACCTCTGTGCTTAAGTTAATTCTGAATCAATAGGAAAATAATTCCACTAAGAAATTTTACTTTCATAATCTATTGATTACATAGAAGAAGAAATTTATAACAGCTACTTAATAATCAGGATCCTATATTTAGTGCTATCCTATATTTAATGAGAAAATATAAAAATGATTTATTATCTGAAAATTTTAGCTAGTCCATTTTTTTCTGTGTGCACCTATATATACTGAAAGGAGAGAGGAAATAACACAACCATCCTGAAAATAAAAGTCCTGCTTACACTTTTTTCACCAGAACTATCTTCTAAGTAAAAGCTCAGCAAATAATTTTTTCCAGACAGAAGCGGACATAAGTAAAACACAAGTGAAGCAGAGTGGCAAGATGGCGGAAGAATAGCAGACTGAAATGACATTAGGTCACAGGAGTTCAGCTAGAGAGTTATCAAACCTTTCTGAATGCCTACAAACTCAACAGGAGATCGAAGAAAAGAAGAGCAGCAATTCTAGGAACAGAAAATTGACCACTTTCTCAGAGGTAGGACGTGCAGAGAAGTGAATCTGAAGTGATGGGAAGATGGACTGAGGAGGGGAGGGGCCGGCTCCCTGCAAGTGGTAGAGCAGTGGGACACAAAATCAGAACTTTTAGAAGCCTGCTCACAGATGGACATCGCTAAGGCTAAGCAGGGGTGGAGCCCTCATGGGGACAGTATGGTCTCAGGACTTGCGGAGTCACTGTAATATCAGGGGCATCTGAGTATGGCAAAGCACCCAGGTATTAGAGCGGGAAAGCTGACTACAGAGACAGAGCCGAGGAGTGAGCTCTCAGCTTGGGGTTACCATTAACCGTGATCCAAGGAACAGTCGGGCCACTGCTCTTTGAAAAGAGACCCTACAAGTGGCAGATCCAGGGAGACTCACCTTCCTCCTCTAGAGGCAGGAATCTGATGGGTTTGGAGACTCCAATTGGGGCATACGACAAGGAGAGAAACAATTGGTCACAGGCTGGGTGAGCCCACAGCACAGCCAGAGCCCAGGGAGATGGGAGTGATTGACCCCTTTTCTCTGAGGGTGCATTGAGGAGTGGGGCCCTGAGGTCTTGGCTCCTCTGGGTTGAAAATTAGGAGGCCGCCATTTTCATTCCTGTCCTCCAGAGCTCTACAGAAAGTTCAGGGAACAAAAACTCCTGAGAGTGAACTCCAACAGCTTTCCTAAGCTGGCCCCTGGCAAGGGCGGTGCAATTCCGCCTTGGGCAAAGATATTTGAGAATCACTACAACAGGCCCCTCCCCCAGAAGATCGGTAAGAACATCCAGCCAAGACCAAGTTTACTGATCAAGTAGAACAGTGGATGTCCAGAGCGAGGGCAAAGCAATGTATGGAATTCATGGCTTTCTCCCTATGATCCTTTAGTCTTGCAAAGTTAAATTAAATTTTTTAATTTTATTTTTTTCCTTATTCTTATTTTTTAAAAGATTTTATTTGACAGAGAGAGATCACAAGTAGACAAAGAGGCAGGCAGAGAGAGACGGGGGAAGCAGGCTCCCTGAGGAGCAGAGCCCCATGTAGGGCTCAATCCCAGGACCCTGGGATCATGACCTGAGTGGAAGGCAGAGGCTTTAGCCCACTGAGCCATCCAGGTGCCCCTTATTCTAATTTTTTTTTAAACGTTTCCTCTTTCCTCTTTTAACGTTTTTACTAGTTTATTTTAACAATAACTTTCTTAAAAAAATCTTTTTAAACCTTCTTTATTATAGTCATATTTTATCTTTCATTGTATTTAACTTTATTTTTTGTATACATATAGGGTCTTTTTTTCCTAAAAAAATTTGGGATACAATTTCTTCTAATAGATCAAAATATACCCTAAACAAAACCTATGGTTTTGTCCTAGTCTCCAGCCTGAGCACATTTTCTCCTCTTTTTTTCTTCTTCTTCTTTCTTTTTCCAACCAACTTATCTTATCAATTCCTCTTTTAGAATTATATTAAAATTTTCATCTTTACAGTCATATTCCATCCCTTCATCATATTTACCCTTATATATATATGTTTTTTTCTTTTTTGTATATATAGTTTTCTTTCTTTAAAATTTTGGGAGGTAGTTTCTTCTAAGAGACTAAAATATACCCAAAATCAAGTGGGTGTCTCTGTTCTATTCACCAGTCTAATATATATATATGTGTATATATATATATATAATTTTATAATATATATATGTGTGTGTGTGTGTATATATGTATATATATTTTTATTTCTTTTTACCTCCTTTCTCCAACCCCCGCCCCCAATTTGGGGTCTCTTCTGATTTGGTTAGCATATATTTTTCTGGTGTCTTTGCCACCCTTTTAGTATTTTATTCTCTTGCTCATATATTCTTATCTGGATAAAATGACAAGGTGGAAAAACTTGCCACACAAAAAAGAACAAGTAGTATTGGCAGTGAGGGACCTCATCAATACAGACAGCTGTAATATGCAGATCTAGAGTTCAGAATGATGATTCTCAAGGTGCTAGTTGCGCTCAAAATAGGCATGAAAGATATTAGAGAAACCCTGTCTGGAGAAATAAAATTGCTTTCTGGAGAAATAAAAGAACTAAAACCTAACCAAACTGAAATTTAAAAAGGTATTAATGAGGTGTAATCAAGAATGGAGGCTCTTACTGATAGGATAAATGAGGCAGAAGAGAGAATTGGTGATATAGAAGATCAAATGATGGGGAATGTTGAAGCTGAGCAAAAGAGAGACAAGCAACTACTGGACTATGAGGGGAGAATTAGAGAGATAAGTGATATCATAAGATGAAACAATATTAGAATAATTGGGATTCCAGAAGAAGAAGAAAGAGAGAGGGGTAGAAGGTATATTGGAGCAAATTATAATAAAGAATTTCCCTAATATGGCAAAGGGAACAAGCATCAAAATCCAGGAGGCATAGAGAATCCCCCTCAAAATCAATAAAAATAGGTCCATACCTTGTCATCTAATAGTAAAACTTACTAGTATTAGTGACAAAGAGAAAATCCTGAAAGCAGCCTGGGACAAAAAGTCTGTAACATACAATGGTAGAAATATTAGATTGGCAGCAGACTTATCCACAGAGACCTGGCAGGCCAGAAAGAACTGGCACGATATATTCAGAGCACTAAATGAGAAAAATATGTAGCCAAGAATACTATATCCAGCTAGGCTGTCATTGAAAATAGAAGGAAAGATAAAAAGCTTCCAGGACAAACAAAAATTAAAATAATTTGCAAACACCAAACAAGCCCTACAGGAAATATTGCAAGGGGTCCTCTAAGCAAAGAGAGAGCCTAAAAGTAACAGACCAGAAAGGAACAGAGACAATATACAGTAACAGTCACCTTTCAGACACTACAGTGGCACTAAATTCCTATCTTTCAACAGTTACCCTGAATGTAAATGGGTTAAATGCCCCAATGAAAAGACACAGGGCATCAGAATGGATAAAAAAACAAAACCCATCAATATGCTGTCTACAAGAAACTCATTTTAGATCCAAAGACACCTCCAGACTCAAAGTGAGGGGCTGGACAACAATATACCATGCTAATGGACATCAAAAGAAAGCTGTGGTGGTAATCCTTCTATCAGATAAATAAGATTTTAAGCCAAAGACTATAATAAGAGATGAGGAAGGACACTGTATAATACTCAAACAGTCTGTCCAACAAGAAGATCTAACAATTTTATGTCCCTACATGGGAACAGCCAACTATATAAACCAATTAATAACAAAATCAAAGAAACACATTGACAAGAATACAATAATAGTAGAGGACTTTAACACCCCCCTCACTGAAATGGACAGATTATCCAAGCAAAAGATCAACAAGGAAATAAAGGCCTTACATGACACACTGGAGCAGATGGACATCACAGATATATTCAAAAAATTCCATCGCAAAGCAACAGAATACACGTTCTTCTCTAGTGCACATGGATCACATCCTGGGTCACAAATCAGGTCTCAACTGGTACCAAAAGACTGGGATCATTCCCTGCATATTTTCAGACCACAAGGCTCTGAAGCTAGAACTCAATCACAAGAGGAAAGTTGGAAAGAACTCAAATACATGGAGGCTAAAGAGCATCCTACTAAAGAATGAATGGGTCAACCAGGAAATTAAAGAAGAATTAAAAAAAATTCATGGAAACAATTGATATTGAAAAGACAATTGTTCGAGGAACCTGGGTGGCTCAGTGGGTTAAAGCCTCTGCCTTCAGCTCAGGTCATGATACCAGAATCCTGGTATTGAGCCCCACGTTGGGCTCTCTGCTCAGCAGGGAGCCTGCTTCCTCCTCTCTCTCTGCCTGCTTCTCTGCCTACTTGTGATCTCTGTCTGTCAAATA
>NC_081560.1:26495465-26616988 GCF_022355385.1 Mustela nigripes | reverse complement strand
AGGAAGCAGGCTCCCTGCTTCCTCCTCTCTCTCTGCCTGCTTCTCTGCCTACTTGTGATCTCTGTCTGTCAAATAAATAAATAAAATCTTAAAAAAAAAAAAGACAATTGTTCAAAATCTGTGGGCCACAGCAAAGCATGTCCTGAGAGGAAAGTATACACCCATACAAGCCTTTCTCAAGAAACAAGAAAGGTCTCAAGTATACAACCTAACCCTACACCTAAAGGAGCTGGAGAAAGAACAGCAAAGAAAGCCTAAACCCAACCTGAGAAGAGCAATCATAAAGATCAGAGCAGAAATCAATGAAATAGAAACAAAAAGAACAGTAGAACAAGTCAATGAAACTAGGAGCTGGTTCTTTGAAAGAATTAATAAGATTGAGAAAACCATGGCCAGACTTATCAAAAAGAAAAAACAAAGGATGCAAATAAATAAAGTCATGAATGAAAGAGGAGAGATCACAACCAATACCAAAGAAATACAAACAATTATAAGAACATATAATGAGCAACTATACACCACCAAATTTGACAATCTGAAAGAAATCGATGAATTTCTAGAGATATATAAACTACCACAACTGAACCAGGAAGAAATAGAAAGCCTGAACAGACCCATAACCAGTAAGGAGATTGAAGCAGTCATCAAAAATCTTCCAACAAACAAGACTCCAGGGCCAGAAGGTTTCCCATGGGAATTCTACAAAACATTTAAAGAAGAATTAATACCTATTCTCCTGAAAATGTTCCAAAAAATAGAAATGGAAGAGAAACTTCCAAACTCATTTTATGAGGCCAGCTTCACCTTGATCCCCAAACCAGACAAAAACCCCATCAAAAAAGAGAACTACAGATCAATATCCTTGATGAACACAGATGTGGAAATTCTCAACAAAATATTAGCCAATAGGATCCAACAGTACATTAAAAGGATTATTCACCACGACCAAGTGGGATTTATTCCAGAGCTGCAAGGTTGGTTCAACATCTGCAAATCAGCCAATGTGATACAATACATTAATAAAAGAAAAAAAGAACCATATGATACTCTCAATACATGCTGAAAACACATCTGATAAAGTAAAGCAGCCTTTCTTGATCAAAACTCTTCAAAGTGTAGGAACAGAGGGTACATACCTCAATATCATCAAAGCCATCTGTGAAAAACCCACAGCAAATATCATCCTCAATAGGGAAGAGAGCTTTTCCCCTAAGGTGAGGAACATGGCAGGGATGTCCACTATCACCACTGCTATTCAACACAGTACTAGAAGTTTGGGCCTTAGCAACCAGACAACAAAAAGAAATTAAAGACATCCAAATGGGCAAAGAAATCAAACTATCACTCTTTGCAGATGATATGATACTTAAAGTGGAAAACCCAAAAGACTCCACTTCAAAACTTCTAGAACTTGTACAGGAATTCAGTAAAATATAAAGATATAAAATCAATGCACAGAAATCAATTGCATTTCTGTACACCAACAACAAAACAGAAGAGAAATCAAGGAGTCAATCCCATTTACAGTTGCACTCAAAACCATAATATACCTAGGAATAAACCTAACCAAAGAGGCAAAGAATCTGTACTCAGAAAACTATAAAGTATTCATGAAAGAAATTGAGGAAGACACAGAGAAATGGAAAAGCATTCCATGTACATGGGTTGGAAGAAAAAATATTGTGAAAATGTCTATGCTATCTAAAGCAATGTACATGTTTAATGCAATCCCTATCCAAATACTATCAATCTCTTTCAAAGATATGGAACAAATTATCCTAAAATTTATATGGAACAGAAAAGACCTGAATAGCAGGAGGAATGTTAAAAGGAAAGCCAAAGTTGGTGGCATCACAATTACAGATTTCAAGGTCTATTACAAAGCTTTAATCATCAAGACAGTATGGTCTGGCACAAAAACAGACACATAGATCAATGGAATGGAATAGAGAGCCCAGAAATAGACCCTCGACTTCATGGTCAACTAATCTTTGACAAAGCAGGAAAGAATGTCTAGTGGAAAAAAGACAGTCTCTTCAACAAATGGTGTTGGGAAAACTGGAGAGCCACAGGCAGAAGAATGAAACTGCATCACTTCCTTATACCACACATGAAAATAGACTCAAAATGGATGAAAGACCTCAATGTGAGACAGGAATCCATCAAAATCCTTGAGGAGAATACAGGCAGCAACCTCTTTGACCTCAGCTGCAGCAACTATTTCCTAAAAACATTACCAAAGGCAAGGGAAACAAGGGCAAAAATGAACTACTGGGACTTCATCAAGATCAAAAGCTTTTGCACAGCAAAGGAAACAGTCAACAAAACCAAATGACAACTGAAAGAATGGGAGAAGATATTCACAAATGACATATCAGATAAAGGGCCAGTATCCCAAATCTAAAGAACTTATCAAACTCAACACCCAAAGAACAAATAATCCAATCAAGAAATGGGAAAAAGACATGAACAGACATTTCTGCAAAGAAGACATCCAAATGGCCAACAGACACATGAAAAAGTGCTCAACATCATTCGGCATCAGGGAAATACAAATCAAAACCACAAGGAGATAACACCTCACACCAGTCAGAATGGCTAAACTTTACAATTCAGGAAATGAGTCTACGGCCATACCACCCTGAACGCGCCCGATCTCGTCTGATCTTGGAAGCTAAGCAGGGTCGGGCCTGGTTAGTACTTGGATGGGAGACAATTCAGGAAATGATAGATGTTGGCAATGCAAATATTTTACAGCAGAGAAAGGGGAACCCTCCTACACTGTTGGTGGGAATGCAAGCTGGGGCAGCCACTCTGGAAAACAGTATGGAGGTTTCTCAAAAAGTTGAAAAAGAGCTACCCTATGACCCAGCAATCACACTACTGGGTATTTACCCTAAAGATCCAAATGTAGTGATCCAAAGAGGCATGTGCACCCGAATGTTTATAGCAGCAATGTCCACAATAGCCAAACTATGGAAAGAACCTAGATGTCCATCAACAGATGAATGGATAAGGAAGATGTGGTGTGTATATATATATACACACACACCACACACACACACACACACACACACACACATAATGGAATACTATGCGGCCATCAAAGGAAATGAAATCTTGCCATTTTTGCAATGACGTGGATGGAACTAGAGGGTATTGTGCTGAGCGAAGTAAGTCAATCAGAGAAAGGCAATTATTGTTTGATCTCCCTGATATGAGGAATTTGAGAGGTAGAGTGGGGGGTTGGGGAGGTAGGGAAGGAAAAAATGAAACAAGATGGGATCAGGAGGGAGAAAAACCATAAGAGACTCTTTTTTTTTTTTAAAGATTTTATTTATTTATCAGAGAGAGAGAGGGGGAGAGAGCAAGCACAGGCAGACAGAATGGTAGGCAGAGGCAGAGGGAGAAGCAGGCTCCCTGCTGAGCAAGGAGCCTGATGTGGGACTCGATTCCAGGACGCTGGGATCATGACCTGAGCTGAAGGCAGATGCTTAACCAACTGAGCCACCCAGGCGTCCCCCATAAGAGACTCTTAATGTCACAAAACAAACTGAGGGTTGCTAGGGGTGAGGGGGAGTATGGAGAGGGTGGTTGGGTTATGGACACTGGGGAGGGTATGTGATATGGTGAGCATATGTGATATGGTGAGCATATGTGATATGGTGAGTGCTATGAAGTATGTAAGACTGACGATTCACAGACCCGTAACCCTGGGGCAAATAAGGCATTATATGTTAATAAAAATAACAAACAAAACAAAACACAAATGAAGACCTGACATAAGGCTACCATCTGGTGGTATCAAAATAGCACTCAGAAGATTAACAATACAAAGTTCTTTCTGCATATTTAGAGCTCGTATGTACTTCCACAATCCATTGTGTGGCTCCCAACATTTTAAAATGTAAGTTATTTTCATCTCACTGAAGCCAATTTGTGTAGACATACATACTTTCAAATATTTAAGATGTATGCGATAGTTTCAAAAAAAGAGGTAAATTGTTTGACCTCTTAGTTTAAGTCTGTAAAATTGAACTGATACAAATTAACCTGCAAGATTGCTGTGATGCTCTCACAAAGTTCCAAGAATGAGGGAGAATAGCTATTGTCTAATATGTACCCACATTTTTGAAGCATACATGTGATGGCCTTTAATTCATATGACAGCACCCTGTGACGCATCTGTAATAGAAACTCTCTGATCTACTACTTTTTAATTCATAAACCAAATTAATAATGTTCTGTTTCTTCAGTAAAACATAATGTCACTGCCCACTGTACTTCTCATGGCCCAGGCACTTCTCCTACCACAAACAAGGTTACACAAATATCAAGGGTCAGTCAGTGTTTATGCCTAGTCCTAGGAAGCTAAGTTAAATGCTCTGTAAAGATTCTATGAAGATGAGTCATTGATAAAGCAATTGCTGATACATTATAAGAGTACACAGTTTAATAGGTAATTGGTGTTTATGTTTTATAAAATTAAGAACAATTTATTTCACATTTTGTCTTCTACTTGTAAAACCAACAAGGGAAACTGAACCTTTAATTATTAAGTAACTGCAAGGACCACGTAGAAAATACAATCAGCATTTGCACTAACCGGCAGACATTTGGGTTATCTTAGCAATACTCTGAACCATGCGCTCTTGTGTGTATTTAGTAAAATGCAAATATTTTACAGTACAGTGGCTTGGTGTTCCTGTACTTGGTTAGTGTGTGATGTAAACTACATATACATATTTTAAAAATAAATTTCTAAATAAAAATACACAAAAATATAAAGCTATATACAGCATTATGATGTTGCCCATAAGATAATCTCTATTTATATGTAATTTTCTTGCCCACATTCCAGAAAAGGAAACTACCATTTAAACCTAATCCATGTTTGGATGATGTTTGGACTTTAGATCCTGAAGGTGCAATGGTAGGTGAGAAACTTCCTTTCAGAATTTTAGGATTTACTTTATCAAAATAAGGGTCTGTTAATTAAACAAGGAGGCCTTAGGACAGAGGTGGCTCTGATGATCTGGGGCCTTCGTTAGCAAACCCAAATCTAAGCCTGTAAAATGGTTCAAGGTTAAGAGATCAAAATGCTAGGGACAAGGAATCACAAACAGCCAACCAGCCCTTAAACTGTAGCCAACCAAATAATTTCCCTTTTTTCACTTCCAGACTCTCTTTATGTAATCTTTCCCTGGCTCCTGTGGGCAGAGTGCTCCTGGCCAAGGGACACAGATTTTTCTCAAATAAACTCTTAACATCTTCAGTGTGTCTCAGTTTTTCTTTTAACAAACCCATAAACTGGTATTAACAGACCCATTTGTAGATTATTGACACCATGTTTGGGCTTTCATACTTCAGTGAATCTGACACATTTGCTGGTGGTAAAGAATTAGTATATGATGGTTCTTTTCAACAATGAAAAGATAAGAAGAAGAACAAACGGGCGCCTGGGTGACTCAGTGGGTTAAACCTCTGCCTTCGGCTCATGATCTCAGGGTCCTGGGATTGAGCCCTGCATCCGGGTTCTCTGCTCAGTGGGTAGCCTGCTTCCCCCTCTCTCTCTGCCTGACTCTCTGCCCACTTGTGATCTCTCTCTGTGTCTCATAAATAAACAAAAATCTTAAAAAAAAGAAGGAAAAACAAACATCATTTCTTTTTCAGTTGACATCATAAGGTTGAATTCAAATAATATTTTGAAAATCCTCATACTCAAACTTTTTAGAATTGCATGATGTAAATATCTTCTATTTGTTTTGTTTAAAGATTTATTTACTTATTGGACAGAGAAGAGAGCACAAGGAGGAGGAGCAGGAGAGGGAGAAGCAGGCTCCCAGGGAGCCTGACAAGGGACTTGATCCTCGGACCCTGGCTCAATCCTAGGATCCTGAGATCATGACCTGAGACAGACTCTTAACCAACTGAGGCACCCAGGTGTCCCAATTATCTCCTATTTTAATGGAAATATTTGTGAGTATCCTTCAGATTTGTCAAATACTCATGATATAAAATATTATTACTATAGTTTTTCACTAAGTCATCATCTTAACTAAGAAAAAAATGCATTTTTTGGTGAAGAATTTTAATTATTCTTTAACTTACCCTTTCTAAAAGTGTTTATTGGCAACGTCAACATAATTTTTTTAATGGATTTTGTGAATTTTTTTCTTGGAAAAATACTGTTTAGGGCATTCTAAAACATTGATTTCTTATTGCTTTACCCACTTTAAAAATATATTCTTCCTACTGTTTTCCCCCCAATATCAGACACTTTGGTTTAATCTATACCTTATTTTGCAGTTAAAAAGAGTATTTCATAAGTATTTGATAAATTAGTTCAATGCCAAATGATTTTGACATGATTCTCATTTCATCCTAGAATCTGTATGCTTTAAATGCACCCTGATAAACATATTGACAAATAGAAAAGGCACACTGGAACAATCACAAGTTAATTCTCTTTTTGTAACAATGTAAAATGAAGGAAAGGAAAAAAAAATGCTGCTATAGGTCAAAGAGAGAGAGCGAAGAGAGAGGAGAAAATCTACTTATTTTTCAGTATGTCATTGTTTCTTAAACAAGAACAATGAAACACTGACCACAAATGGCTTAATTAATCTCCAGGCACAGCCTTTAGTATTGCCCCAGATTTGGGTTGATATTCGATAACAACGTAAGACATTTGTCTCTTGGGAATCTATTGTTTAGTTGGCCCTACATTTGTTGTTATAGTTACAAACCACAAGGAATGTTGGTTTTCAGAGAATCACAAATTGGAGTAAGAATGGAACAGCATGTTCTAGATCACAGACCATGTCTATGTATCTGTATTCCTAATATAATACTAATAAGTCTCATTTGATTTCTTTGTGTGTAAGAAAGACACTTCTAATTTCAGATAGAGATAGATGATCATAGCAACCAATGGTAAATATCAAGAGAAAAACACCACCTGTTTTTAAAGTATAATTTATGTAATGGATAGATGATTCTATCTTCTACCAATGGATATTTTTTCTTTCAAAAATGAACTAATGACTATTTTAGATTTCTATTTTGACTCTTTAAAACTTAAGATAAAATATCTAAATGCTTCTTGCTGAACATTTGAGTATGATTCAGTAAAATCAACCTGTTGTTGTCAGTGAAGAAGGAAAAGAAACTTTAGGTTTGCCAGTTAAAGAAAAGGAAAGAAGTCTGAACTAAAATAAGATTTCTGTAAATATTAAATTTGGCATGATTTGTGTTTCTACAATATGGAATGGCCATCAAGTTAAATGTCTTAAAAAGTTGACTGGGAACAGTGGTCTTTACGTTTCTTCATAAAAGAAGCATGAAAAATTTGCCATACTGTCTATGCATGTTTGTATGTGTAAATCACAGAGCTAAAAAAAAAAAAAATCTTCCACTGATATTAAAATGGGATGAAGACATGTCAAAATAATTTGTTAGTTAGGGTGTTTCTTAAGTGTCTAACACCCTTCCTAACTATAAATTATGTCACTAAGCACAAGCTACACCAAATACATTGTGGATAAAAGTTATTAAAACATGTTTTTATTCATATAATTAGCAACTGTCAGTACCTAGAAAATGACAGGTATGTGGTAAATACTCAAAAATGTTTGCTGATGGATGGGTATGAAGCTATAAAAAACTCTATAATAAACAGTCTGATATTTTAAGAAGTATCTTTTGACCAAAGTATTTATATAAATATGCAGTTTTAGATGTTGAGAGATAATAACAAAATTATAAGTTCAGATTCATAAGGGGGTCAGACTGAATGTTTGCCTTTTCCCTTTACCTGATCTTCCTTTCAAATGTACATACAAAATATACACACATACATACATACTGATATACATCAGTGTAATTCCTAGAGAGCAAGTGGGTAGGAATGGTGGGGTTAGGGTTAGGGGGCCCTGATGGTGCCCATGTCATTCTAGGAGGAAGAATTAGACACACACACACACACACACACACACACACACACACTGCTGACCAAGAAAGAATGATGCATTCCCCAGAGAAAGACAAAGCTGTTCTGGGAACTGTGCACATGCTCCTCGGAGAATTGGCTCAAGACCCGACTCATAGAGATGCACGCTAAAGGCAAGCCCACACATTCTGTTCATTGAAAACTATCAGGAGAATCAACTCTTCCTCTCTCCATATGAGATAGAAGAAAATGCACTGTCGCACAAGGAAAGGGAAACAATGTGCAAAGGGCCAGAGGAAGAGCACCCGTATAAAAGTGAT
This sequence comes from Mustela nigripes, assembly GCF_022355385.1. Classification (NCBI taxonomy): domain Eukaryota; kingdom Metazoa; phylum Chordata; class Mammalia; order Carnivora; family Mustelidae; genus Mustela; species Mustela nigripes. The sequence continues at coordinate 26,608,717 of NC_081560.1, read as the reverse complement.
TTCTCACTGGAAAAAGTGACAATTTTAAGGTCAATGGTGGACATCAGACAAATGGGTTGTGGGTTTCCCCCTGCAATGCAGAGAAACTATCTGGACAACCATGACTTAGGGCATAAGTGGCAGCTTCTCTGGTAAGGGGGATGACTCAAAAGTAGACCTAACCCCCACTTATCTTGGGCCAAATCTTCATCTGTGATCTTGGGTTATTTGTCTTACTGAATATGTAAGTAGTGCAAATAAGAACTTTTTCTTAAAGAGACAATTTTAGGATTTTCTTATTAGCAACAGAGCAAAAGACAAGCAAAAAGAAAAAGAAAGAAAGAAAGAAAAAATAAAAGAAATGAAATGAAAATGCTCCCTCTATGATTTCATTGGTGTTATGGACTGAATTGTGTCCTCCCCCAAATTCATACATTGAAACTCTTAACTCCAGTACCTCAGAATGTGACTATATTGGAGAGAGGGCCTCTCTGGAGTGATTAAGTTAAAAAAGTTCCTTACAGTCAACTCTAATCCAATCTGCTAGTCTCCTTCATTGGAAGAGGAAATCTGGACTCAACGAGAGATACTAAAGGTATGTATGCACAGAGGGAAGACAACTTGAGGACGCAGTGAGAAAGTGCTACCTGTAAACCAAGACCACAGAAAAAATCAAACCTGCTAACACCTGGATTTTGTACTCCCAGCCTCCAGAACTGTGAGAAAACAATCTTCTGTTGTTTATGCCAACCAGTATGTGGTATTTTGTTAGGGCAGTCCTAGCAAACAAATACAGTTAGTATCCAAACTGCATACAAAATCTCTGTTAACAGTTTCTTTTTAACTATTTATTTTGAGCCCTAATCTGTTCTCTATCTCTACAACTGTATTATTTCAAGAATATTATGTAAATAGAATCAAGTGTTATGTAAACTTTTTGGACTGGCTCTTTTCTCTCAGAATAATTCTCTTGAAATGCTTCCAAATTATTGTGTCGCCCATTCCTTTTTTATTGTTGAGTAACATGGTGTGTTAGGGATACACTACAGTTTGTGTAACTGTTCACAACTGAAGGATATTTGAGCTGCTTCCACTTTGGGGCTATTACAGAAAAAGCTGTGACTGACATTCATGCACAGGTTTTCATGCAGATATATGTTTTCATTTCTCTGGGAAAAATGCCCAAGAGTATGACTGCTGAGTCATATGGTAAGTATTTTTATTTTTTATATACTATACTGTTTTCCAGAGCACCAAACCACTTTACATCCCTACCAGCAAAGGAGGTATTATCCAGTTACTCCACATTAAGAAATAGATAATGCATGTGTTATGTAAATGTTTCCAGAACACCAAAGTATGGGATTTTCTTTTCTTTCTTTTTTCTTTTTTTTTTTTTTTTTAGTTTTTTCAGGTTTGTTGACCCTGTATACCCAAACCCAGTAGTGTGCTGATAATCTGTATCTCTGGAATTTAAGAGGAAAAAAAAAAGTAATTGCCTATTTGCAGGGTGTAGCTATTCCTGCCATGGCTGATTTCAAACTACTGAGACTTCATTGAGAGCAAAGTTGGAAAGATATGCATCCAAGCAGTTCTCACAAGCTGGCACAAACCAGTTCCAGCATATTGCTTCATAGAAATACACAAGCGTGCATGCACACGCACCCTGGATTTATCTCCTTCATAAATATAGATAGAAAATTAAATAAAATGGTGGCCTGAATTTAACAACATGATGACATAATCAAATGCAGAGACAGAGGTAAAATAAAAAGTAGTCTATGATACAATTTTGGAAATAAAAAGCACATATTAATGTATAAACATATTTGTAGACTAAAAGGGACTGAAAACAAAATATTAATACCGTTTATTTCTGGGTAGTTAGTTGATGAATCATTTTAGTTTTCTTGATTCTGTTTTCTCCGTGTTCCAGTTTTTTTCAATGAACATTCTCTTTTAACCGTAAATAAATATTTTATTATAAAGTTTAAAATCTAAGGGGACATAGTTATTAAAGAACATAAGACAAAGCAAAATATGGGTGAGAAAATTATATAATAAAGTACAAAGTGAGCTCAGAAATAGTGATGTTTGTTTTAAATGGAAACTAGACAAGACCATATGGAGTGAATCAGAAATATTCTCCTTGAGGCCTCAGTTTCTTCCTCTCTAACATGGGATTAATATTCCAGCTTCATTAGAAGTCTAAATGAGGCAACACATACTTTACAAAGAAGACTTTCCTTCTGTTCTGTCTCGTTGTATTCGAAATGATAAACCAACAAAATCCCAACATCAATTTTCAGAATGACATCAACAATTATTGGGGTAGGAAATGTTTTGCTTTAATGAGCTAGATGGGATTTTAAAAAACATTAATTTTATGGTTGGCATCATGAAAAGAGATAATACAATGCTTCAAGGATGGGTATTATATTTCAAAAATCTGTTTCAGAAAGTAGATTTTTCCCTTTTCTGTGATCCACTCATTTGTCCATTCATTCAAAAGGCATTTACAGAGGAGCAAGTTGGTGAAAATCAGCATTATTTGAGGAGAAAGTGACCAGAAAATGCAAGATAAATGACACCCCCGGGCCAAGAAAATTCTCCGTACCACCAATAGATGGCATTTGGCATGTTTCAGTGCAGATGGCAACAGCTGGTGCTGCTGTCTCTGTCCATTCCTCTTGTGCTAATAGGTGCCCACAGGCTATGTCCACTAATGCTTGAAGTTAGGGCAAGCCCTTATTTAGCATAATAATGTATAAAGTATACAATGGATATCTGAATTTATAATCATCTGTTCCAGAACTACCCAATCTTTGAATTATTAGGAAATGATAACAGCAACATTAAAATCGTGTCTTCCTGCTGGCCTCCCTTTCCTCTAAAAGAGGCAAGTAGAGCTACTGTTTCATAGCAACCCTTTCCCCACTATTTGGCCATGCCTACAGTATTAGTCTGCTCAGGCTGCTGTAACAAAATATCACATACTGGGTGGTGTAAACTACAGATATTTATTTATTTCTCAGAGTTCTAGAACCTGAGATGTCCAACTGCCAAAGTCACCAAGGGAAGAAGGGGTATTTCCCCCTGGCATCGACATAGCTGCAATGAGGAGGTAAGGATGATAGAGTATGAAGCATGAGCTTCGGATGTGCTAGGGATTTCCAAGAAGAGAGCACGTGTGAAAGAGACAGCCTCTGTTTCAAAGGCTACAGAGGAATGCTTACCGCTGGGAGCTAGGGCAGATTTCACTTAAAGAAAGAAAATGAAAGGAACTTTAAGAAAATTGGTAGTCTATAGAAAAATTTGCTGATGACTAATTCTGAGTTCCAGAGGTTTCTCTCCAGAATGGATTTTGAGTTAGGACAGATTAAAGAGGGGTACAGAGTAAGGGATATACAGAGTTACATGGGCATGGATTTCTTCGCATGAGAGATGGGCAGGGAACCTCAGCCTTAGGCTTGTCAAGGTAACAAAGGTAAACGAGAGTACATGGCACGAGGTGATAATTCAGACAGACAGGAATGGAGTGTGGGAGGCTGGCAAGACATCTTGCCACGAGTGCATGAAGCTATCAAAGAAGATGTGTAAGTCAGAAATGGGGCAAACTCCCCAGAAAACATGGAGAATTTAGAGAAAATGCATTCCAGCTCGAAATTATTTGTATTGATTCACAAATGGAATCAGTAAAGGGGAAGTATACTGGGATCTTTTGAGAATGGATATATAATACCAACACTAAATACTATTATAATACATGTAATTGTAAATGTATATGTAAAAAATGATAATTCCTAAATTAATGTTTAATGAAAATATTTAACTATAATTTCCTTCATGAATACAATGTTTAATTATAAAAAGTTAACCTAATTGGAAAGTATATAGAGAAATTTGATAAACTTACATACACGACCATCTGAAATTAATGACCATTAACATAAACATAAATAGCACATACTTCAGATCATTTTTAATATATTTTTTTAATTAAGAAAACTCAACAATACTCCTATGAACATTTTGCCTGACCCATTCCTCATCCCTCTTTTTTTAAAAAAAAGATTCTATTTATTTATTTAATAGAGAGAGAGAGACAGACAGACAGACAGCAAGAGAGAATACAAGCAGGGGGAGTGGGAGAGGGAGAAATAGGCTTCCTGCCAAGCAGGGAGCCTGATGTGGGCCTTAATCCCAGGATTGTGGAAGCATGACCAGAGCTGAAGGCAGATGTTTAACAAGTGGGCCACCCAGGCACCCCTCCTCACTCTTCTTGTCTACTGGCAACCATTATCATGAGATTTATTTATTTTGCATATTTATGCTCATGTACATTTTAACATAGGTATATACCCATGAAAGCATATCATATTATTTTGTGAGTTTTAATATCTTACATAAATTTTATATGATCAAAATCATGTTATCTTTACCTACCAGTATAGAAATACCTTCTTTTCATTTAGCATTATACTTGAGAGATCTATTTAAACACATGAATACACTCTGATATATTTAGCCATTTACCTGTTAATAACATTTTGGTTGCTTTTTTAATATTCCAACAATGTCAAAATGAATATTTGTGCATACATCTCCTTGAAGACATATGTAAAAATTTCTAAAGGGTATTTACTTAGAAGAGCAATTGCTAAATTATAAGGGATGGGATTTTCAAACTTATTAACTATTATAAACTTGGTCTCCAAGGAAGTTGTACCAATTTTTGCTCCAACCAGCAAAGTTTGAGAATATCTATTTATCTTTTCCCTTGCCTACACTTGGGATTGTCAGACTAATAAATTTGCCAATTTGACAGATGAGATAACCTATCTTACTCTTTTAATTTGCTTTCCTTCGAGTATCAGTGAAGTTGAACTTACTATCATTAGTTGATTGACCATTCTTGTATTGTCTTTCGTCTATTTCCAGTTCATATCCTTGTCCCATGGATATATGCTCTGGATTTTATGTTTTGTCTGCTATACACGTTTCAAATATTTTTGATGCTCGCTTTTAGCTTTGTTTTGGTATCATTTGAAAGATTTTCAGTATGATATAATTGAACTGATCAAATTTTTCTGCTTCAAATCTTTGCTTTTGTGTCTAGTTTAAGGTCATTAGTAATATACTCTAAACTTGGTAGAATCCATACAGATAGCTCACACTATTATTTCTCGCAGAGAGCTAGCTCAGCCTTGAAGATAGAATGATCAAAATTGTATGAACAGGCTCAGAATGGTCATTTTCCAGATAGAATACTATCAATCATATGAGAAATATGTTACTGATTACAAGATACTGCTAAGTAGGTAGGGCTGTAAATGTTGAAGAGTATTTCCCATCCACTTTGCCTTGTACATGTTTTATGTATAGGATAAATTTGATTGATGAGCTTTGTAAAGTTGTTACAGGAAATGTTTGGAGCAGACACAGACAGCAAAATCAATACTGTCTAGATGTACTGGGTTCATGTGAGCAGATTTATTATCTTGACCTTTCACTCCAAATGCCCTGTCTTATTCTGTTATTATAAAAGTTAAACATACTTATTTATAAAGTGACAGGGAACAGATAACTCTGATGTGGCAACTTTATTAAAATCTCAGGGTTTGGATATAATTTGTGATCCTGGCACTATTTTTAGCTCCTTTTAAAAACAATTCTGTTCCCAGGTTAAGGTCATTTCATTGTTTCCTCTACCCTGTTTCCTGGAGGACTGAGTATAACCAAATTCTACTATATGTATATGTCCATGTAGAGTATGGACATATATGTGTTTAAGGGGAAGGTGAAGAAATGGACATATCAAACTACATCCTTTCTCTACTCAGAATATGGACTAAAAAATAGAACACCTGGGTAAGCAAAAAAAAAAAAAAAAAGGAGAGAGACAGCACAGTGTTATGCACATAGATGGACAATAAACCTATGCAGAATTAATAGATTAAAAATTGTATGTTACAATACTCAAAGGATCATGCAGACATCATTTTCTCTATCATCTATGAAGGACCTAGTTGTTCAAGCTGACACAGTTCTTCATTTGAGATTATAAATTCTGCCCATACGTTTTTGAAACTAAATTACTTCTATTTTTTTTTCCACATACTTCATACAAACAATGGCCTGATAAGTCCCAAAGTTCTAGCATTGTACTCACCACGTAGCTGTATATTTTATAGAAGAGACATTAGTATATGTACACAAGATACACTAGAATTCTGATGTCTTTATGCTCAGGGAAATACCCAGTTAAATTTACTACTTGGTTTTTCACATTTTGTAGGGAAAGGAATTTTACATAACAGCTGGGGAAATCCAATAAGCTAGATACATTAGGGATTTTTCATAGTCCCTTGAAAAATGCATTTAGTATAAATAAGCATGTTTTTCTATACTTCTGTCTAGATAGTGTTTTAAAGCTTTAAAGTAATAAAAACTGCATCTTGCTTTATAAACAGGGTTCGTAGTAGCTAAAAAAATCCCTTAAGACTAGATATTACCTTGATACTGTGCTTGTATCAGTGCAATTGCTCTTGAAAATTATTAAGTAATCAAACTTGGTTCCTTTCTTGTGTCAGTGTTTAGAGGTAGGTTGAAGGACTGTTTGGAATACAAAAATTGGTTCAAGCTATTTGCTACAAACTATCTCTACAGCATCATAACTGAATGCTTGATGTTTCCCAGACTCTGCTCAACTTAATGCCACAGAGAGTCTCTGACGGTTCATTTTACTCAAATTACTGCTGATGTATTTCTTTTTTTTTTTTAAGATTTTATTTATTTATTTGACAGAGAGAAATCACAAGTAGACTGAGAGGCAGGCACAGAGAGAGAGAGGGAAGCAGACTCCCTGCTGAGCAGAAAGCCCGATGCGGGACTCGATCCCAGGACCCTGAGATCATGACCTGAGCTGAAGGCAGCAGCTTAACCCACTGAGCCACCCAGGCGCCCTGCTGATGTATTTCTGTGAGTGTTCCCTTATAGATGACAAGTGACATTCCATCCTTCTCAAATTATAACTATCTTCATTTGATTTGATCTTTTTATTGTCCATCTTCTCGCTTTACCTCTTCTCACATTTTTGGTTTCTATAACCTTCAGAATACCCTATGGTCTTTCCATTAAAACAAATTAATATCATTTTTATTTGGAATATTTGACAACTGCTGGAAGACTTATAGTGTCATGGGGTGTTATAAAAGGGGTTAATAATTAGTACGTATTCCTATCCACTGGTGACCTTGTGGATGGTTAGATATTACTCTGTTAAGTCCATCCTTTTCAGGTGTATCCAGTTCAACTCAACAAGCCCCTTGAACAAATTTGTTACTGAGTTTCTCCCAAGAGAATACATGATTGAAAGTTTTAGAAACTTCACTGGACATTAGAAGATTGTAAAGGATCATCCTCATTTCTAGACTTTGACAATCTTAATAAGGTCTAAAGAAACACACTGAAGAAGCACAATGTTTTAGGGCTAGCTCATCTCCCCTGTAGTTTTTATTGATAAAGTAATTAGGGACAGTCCTAAATCATTGCAGTTATCATTAATCTTTTTTTAGAGAAGCATCCTAGTCAGTTATCAAGCTCTTAAGAATTAAAAAAAAAGAAAATCTTACAGCTACCCTTCCCTTTGCTATCCTTTACTGTTTTTCTAGGGTTTTTTTTTTTAAATCCAAAAATTGTTGAAGTGGAACAGACACACAGTAATGCCATGTCAACATTTATTTATGGCCTGCCAGTTAAGATGGACAAAATAAAAAAGTAAAGGATTTTAAAAACAGTGCCTGCAAAGAATTCCACAGTGAGGTGGTACATCTCACTTGTCAAACTGGGACTAGAGACAGTACAATCTATATCTGTGATTATTTGCTTGGGTACACCGTCCATTTCCCCAGATCCTACATTAATCATTTTATTTCTACTTGCTTGACATGACATTCCAACTTCAGAATAGAAAATGCTGTTTTTATTTATCTCTTGCATTTCGTGATTTCCCAGACTTTCTTAGATTTATTAGGTTCTACTTACTTTAAATATAACAAACCATATGTTATGAATGGCATGTATTGCGAAGGTCTGTAACATTATTCAGTCACTTAGAATTTGGAATAATTTTGCCTATGAAGGTAATGCTATGAATGCACAGTAAATTTTTAGAGTTAAGGGTGAAATTGTACCTACCTCATGATGCGCCAAGACAGTAATTCTAAAGGTAACATTTCTTTCTGAAAACCCTCATTTATAATTTTCTCCCATGGGTAACATGGGAGGAAAAATTCACTTTAAATGGTCACCCTAATCAGAGAACTGGTTGTTTAGGCTCAGTTACTTACTCATAAAGAGAGGATTTCCATTATGAAAATGTAGTTGGATTTTCTTAAGCAGATATTCAACCATCTGTTCATTAAGTCACCTTAAAAATACTGAACAAGGCAGTGCCTGGGTGGCTCAGTGGGTTAAAGCCTCTGCCTTAGGCTCAGGTCATGATCTTGGGGCCCTGGGATTGAGCCCCGCATCGGGCTCTCTGCTCAGCAGGGAGCCTGCTTCCTTTCTCTCTGCCTGCCTCTCTGCCTACTTGTGATCTCTGTCAAATAAACAAATAAAACCTTAAAAAAAAAAATACTGAACAAGCACATAATAAATGCCAGATTCTAGGGATTTAATAGTTCCAGAAATACTATTTCTGTTCTTTAAAAAGCATACGTATAGTCTAGCATGGGTAACAAAAAGTACTGGGCAATGACAATAGCTACTCAGCCCCTTTCACTGCAGCATAATGCACACATTGGTCAAGGGCAAGGCAGGAGGCAGGGAGATCAGCGTGCAGGAGTTGTTAAAATAATTCAGGAGAGATACAGTGTTGACAGAGGAAATGAAAATCAATGAAAATGGTTACAAGAGATATTAGGGTAGGAAAGGAATCCAAGATAACACCCAAGATATTGCCATGGGCAACTGCAGGACAGTGGATTGGAGAGAATTTATAGTCCAACTACATTTTCATAATGGAAATCCTCTCTTTATGAGTAAGTAACTGAGCCTAAACAACCAGTTCTCTGATTAGGGTGACCATTTAAAGTGAATTTTTCCTCAATGTTACCAAATTTTCCTAAAGATTTACTAATCCCTTGATTACTAGTCCCATTAATTTATGTAGTCAAGTATTCAAAGAGATTTTTTTTTTTTTTAGATTTATTCTTGTTAGAACTCAGAGTTACCAGGTTGTGATCACTGCATTTGTTTCAATGTATTATCTTTTCTGTACGGTAAGAAAAACCAAGCACTTATCACTCTCTTCACCTGCCCCAGGTGTTTGAACTTGTTCATATTTATTAACGGCTCAAGCAATGGGGTTGCTCAGCTCAGTCATTGAAGCAATCAGTAGCTCCCCCCCCATACCAAAAATATCAATAATTTGTGCATGAAAGAACTTCGAACTTAAAGATTTCACTGTCAGGTGTTTTATGCATTGCTTTCTCCTTATCATTTCTTACAAGTGGCTAAACTGAACACGTGGCATTTAATACTAAATTATAATAACCTACTTACTAAATAACTTTTCAGATAAATGGTTCATAACTCTCTTTGCGTGCAAACTTCTTCTTTTCAGAATTTCTGGCAGTCTAGGTATCTTGGGAAATAAATATCTATTTATTATTCCTGCTCAAATTTGCATGGGTTCAACTGCAAACTTTCATAGAAGATTGGGTCCACTTTTTTTTTTTTTTAAACTTTACTTTCATAAAAGATTGGGTGCATGGTTTTTGGTTTTTTCCAACATTCTCTCCTGTAAAGTTGACTTACAGTGCAAATTCCACAGCTATACTTTGTTTAATACTCCAGATGCCTCAATCTGTTTCATTTGGGGTGTTATTCTTTTAGCAATATATTCCTATCTTTCTCCTTGAAGAGTCTGAATGACATTCACTCCCTTGCAGATTTGACACATGACTTGTTCAAACATACAATTCCTTCACTTCTAGCACTTTTCTCCTCTCTGGCTGTCACTCTAATCCTTTTAGCCCTTTGGAATATATTTCCTTTGTTCATTTTCATATTTTTCCTTTGGCTAAGGAAAATGATTTGCTGAATTTGTTTATCAATGCAGTGTAATTTGACATAGTATTGTGTGTTTCTAACATTTATCTTTTTATTAATGTTGTTCCCTTGTTATTTTATTTGTAATTTGTATTTTCTTGACAGTTCTTTAAAAGAAGACCACTTTCCCTTCATTTATTACTTTTTTCAACCCTTGTCTATTTAAACTAGTGTCTAAGATTCTGAAGGAGAAACTTATTATTTTTGTTAATAATAAAAACTTAACGAACTGATTTTCTTGAATTCTTCCAATAAAAAAATAATAGTTTAGAAGAAATAACTGTTCATTCTCTCTCTTTTAAAGAAAAGATTCAGTTTGAATAATGAAACTTTTTATGTAGGGAGTACATTAAAAGCACTTTTAGTCATTGCTTTTCGACAGCAATGACAACAACAACAATATATTTTTAACTGTCTGAGATTGCTGAGGTTAGAAGGAAGGATGATCTAAATATGGTTAGGAATTGATGACAGTTGGGAAATGAGCCATCAATGTTAGCAGAAGCCTTTCCCTGATCCCCGGTGTTTGTTACTGCCCACGTTTAAATAAACAAGCCTGTCTATTTTGATCTTGTATAGTACAGGGGAAAAAAAAAACCCAAGTCTAATTAAGGGTTTAATTTATGTGTGGTTACGTTTGTCAGTCCATGTTTACTGTATCTCAGATCACAGATATTGTCTTGCTATTATTAAAGTTAACTTGATTAGTGACCCCATCATGGTCATTAGGTCACAATTTTGTATGATCTACATATCTTACATAGCGTGGTCTCAATAACCACTATCTAAAACCAAGGAAAGCCCATTTTTAAAAAATTTATTTTTTATTTATTTACAGCATAACAGTATTCATTATTTTTGCACCACACCCAGTGCTCCATGCAATCCGTACCCTCTATAATACCCATCACCTAGAAAGCCCATTTTTTACCAAGGGTTGCTTCATCTTCATAAAGGAAATCATGTAACAATATATTATAGACATCAATTAGTAATATCTTTCTCTGTGTCCAGAATGATACTGAAACTATAACATGAAGATAGCACTGAACCTAGCTTGAGAGTCTCTGCTTCACCCTGCACTAACTATCCAACTTGAGACAGTATAACGAACTTACTGGAATTACTGTTTTTCATAAAGGATAGTTGCCCTTTCCACCATGAAGGTTTTTTTTTTTGTGTGTGTGTGTGTGTGTGTGTGTGTTTTGTTTTGTTTGTTTTTTTAAAATAGCATATAAGACAATGTAAATGAAAAACCTATAAACATGAGTTTGTATTTATCCCAATACCCCTTCTCCAAGATAACCCGTCACTCGAATATGATAGGTATTGCTTTTCCTAAACAATTTATTACTTAGTCCACTTCAAGCACTGGTTTTAGATTTTCTTCTTTCTTTGAAACTGGGAACCATTGTTTACCCATATTAGTAAGAAAGATTCAATAAGAGAATTGTCCTGACATCTTCTATATACTTATAAGCTGTGTGCTTTCTCAGTATTCATGTCTTCTGTTTTGAAAGAGGCAATTTCCATTCCAACCACCCCATTCCCACCTCATCCCCTATGTAGACTAAATACTTCGGACTGTGCTATGTAGTGGAATTCTGGAATTAGGTTTAGAGATGGGTATTCCTTTTCAATTACCTAAAGATGATGTCCTCAGTGGTATTTTCAAGAGTGACTATTTCTGATATGTTCAAATCTTATGATAAATAAAAATCTCTGTTAGTTGGAGAAAATGGTCTGTCCCGAGGAAGACTTCTGTCCCAGATAAGACTTCTCTCCAGGGAACTGGTGGGGAGCTCTAAATTGTAGTCTAGTTTTTAACTTCTCTTTTCACTTTGCGTACTTTTTTATTTTTTCTTATTGCCCATCTTTAGTGATTTAAAAAAAAAACTCATTGGCACATCTACAAGTAGGGAAGAATTTATGAAATTTAATGAAGATCATATGGTACACAGCATCAGTGGTTATATTAAACTAACAATTGCTTTGGCATGAGTACCAATGAGATAGGATTCTAGCAACAAGTTCGTGTACACAGTAGCATCACAACGGAATGTCAAATGCTTACTAGTAACTTTAAGAAAAGTTCATCCCTGGAAGAAGCTGTAAGAAATACATACTATTATAAAAACAATTGTAGCATTCCCATACTCATTATAGGAAGAAGCCACTTAAAAACTATTCTTGGCTTTACCTCAAATTATGTGAACAAGAATTCTCGGAAATGTATATTTTGGAGTAGGTTTCTGCATTTTCAAACAAGATTTTATAATATGTAGAGCAGATAAAAGTGCAGCTGGTCTAGTTGAAGTAGAAGTAGGAACCTCTGATACCTTCTACATCATCTACTGATATCCCACCAGGGCATGCCAAGGGTGTGTAACAATTTGAAAGTCCCAAAGAGCAAGGAACACTTCCAACTCCTGAGAGCCCAAATCACTAAGAGAAAAGAAACAATAATCTCACTAAATAAGGTTTTTAAATTTTGTTTTGTTATTATTGTCTTAATACTTTGAGCAGAAGTTTCAGTATATCAATGAATTGAATGAAGTGGCCTTTCTGGTACAATTCTTCAAAATCCAAGAACCATGAAATTTTAATATACTACAGTTTGCTAAATATATATTGGACACTTATCCAAATAAATCATTCTGGTTGGAGAAGATCCACAGAAGATCCCCAAATAAAGAAACCTAAGCCCTGTGCTCAAGGAACTTCATTATTCTAGAAGATTAAAGGAACTAGTAACAGTAATCAAGGGATAACATTTTTCTTGATTTCCTAATTAGAATTTCCCAGTTATTATTGTCCTCTGTCGATATCAATTCACATTTTTTTTTCCTTGAGATAGTTATGCCAAGGAAAATGTTACAAAATTTTCCATCTCTCTAGGGAAAAAGACCAGTTTTTCTGAAGGTGCCCATTCATTCATGGGCCTCCATTACAGTTGGTACTGTCTATACCTGTGTTTTTTGAAGACCTGGAGGAAGCCTTCTCATACACACACAAGAGAGAAGAGAAGATCCTGGTATATCATCCATGGATGCTAGCTCTTAAGAACCTTCCTGAATTTTTTATGTTTTATGTTAAATTTATATTTGTAGTAAAAATGAAGTTTGTATTAGTTTTTATCAGCAAGATAGAATAGTTCTTTAAAAGCACTCTTTTATTTATTTATTTATTTATTTATTTTGCTAAATTCCAGCTTATAGATGCCTGCTTTTAGAGATTGTCATGTCATCAGTCTATGAAATACATTTTTTCTTTCATTTTATCTTAGTCTATATTGATCTAGTAGTGGCACACAGGCATTCAACTGGTCATATTTTCCACACAATTTAACCATAGGCTTTTATTGCTTGTTTTCTTAGTACATTATGTGGGTTTGCTTTCAGATCTTTTAAAAAATAGATTTTATTTTGCATATGTCTGTAGGTAATGAAGTGAGGTGGGCCTATGCTTGGCAAATACAGAAATAGGACAGGATGATAAATTTTCCCCCAGCTAACCCATCTTTTATAGCAAGGTGTTATAGTTCAGTCTACCCTCTAATTCCCCTGTGCTATGGACAATTTGCATGTATTAAATGATCCTTATCATTTCCTATAATTAGGAAGTTGCCACACAGTTGAGGAGATTTTTGAAGTAACATATGGCTAATTGATGTCCTATTGGTAAGTTCCACCTAGATAATAAAGAAATGAAGGATGTGAATTGTGTGCCATAGGTTGAATTCACCCCATTTTTACTCTGCTTTGTAAGTTTAAGTTCTTGAATGAGTTTTTTTTTCCCAGCATATATGTCCATACTGCATACAAGGATAAACTGAATTGGGAAACTGTATCCCAATTCAGTTCATATATATATATATATACACACACACACACACACACACACACAGAAATTCCAGGGGCATTGTAATCTTACATTATTCAAAGGAGTAGAATAACCTCCCCATCAAACAAACAAGAACTATAAAATATTAAGGATCAATACACATTCTTGGCCTATTAAGATTATCACAAATTTCAGAAAGACAATTTAATAAATTTTATAAATTTTAAATAAAAAATAATTGGTAATAAGTCAATGTGAATGATGAGGAACGTAAGTTATACCTTGACTTACATGATGAATGTGCACAAAATCCCATTTTTCCAAACAGATACCATGCACTCACCTATAAGTCTTCCTGAGCACTAATAAAGTGGATGGTGGACATTAGCTATACACACTGGCCAATGAGTAGAATATGCTCTCTAGGTCACCACTGATAATCCCATACAGCAGAAATGCAACCCACAGTGCCATTATGGAAAGAAGGAAACAAATTACTTGTGAGTGTGCTTTGCAGGACACTTTTGGGAATGCTTTTGCATGACCCCTCCTACACGCAGATATAGCAGCATTCACCAAGGAGCAAAAAAATGTTTTATGTAGTCAGAAGGCCATACTGCAGTCAACTCCTATGTATATAGGTATAAAAATATATATTCAATTAGTTTACCCATATCTCTATGTACATATATCTACTTATTCAAATAGATGTCTGTATCTATAAACTACAATAAAGATGACAGATGCAAGAATTGTTCAGTTATTCACTGAGCCAATTCCAACCATAAAGCTAAACCTCTTTAAAAGAAAAATTTACTCTATCAAAGCACACAGACTTCATCTTAAAATTTACAGTTTTTCAAAGATTTTATTTATTTGAGAGAGAGAGAGAGAGAGAAGGAACATGAGCAGGGGGAGGGTCAGAGGGAGAGGGAAAAACAGACTCCCTGTTGAGCAGGGAGACCAACGTAGGGCTTGATCCCACGACTCAGAGATCATGACCAGAGCTGAAGGCAGATGCTTAACTCACTGAGGCACCTAGGCACCCTGTAGGTGGTTTTGGGTTTTTTTCCCTCTAAAAGTTTTATTTGAACAGTATAACTTCCATTCTATGGAAAGGACAGTTTATTCCATTCAAGGGCATTACTCACTGTGCAGAGAGCATTTTAGGCACACGATGTGGTAACACAGTAGCCTTTATAAAGAACATAGAGAGCAAGGCTTTATAAATGATACCCCTCTAGTTTTGATGAATATGCTTTTCATAGAAAACAACCTAGTTGTAATGTAAAAGCAAAAAAAATGTAAAGGCAATACTTTTTTCCCTTTTTTCTAAGAGCGATGTGGTTTAAAGTCTTGTCTGCTTTCATTTCTGCATAAAAAGTCTCTGAAAAGGAGCGAAGCATAGGACTCCGGGACCATGCTGACTTGTTCATGGAAGTCCCGCTGCTGCAGCTCTGACCTCAGCCCTGCGAGACTCCCTCCCCTCCCCCTTCCCAGGTTCAATGATCTCACCAGCTGTCTCAGATCCTTCTGAAACCAGCCCTCTATCCTCTGTCACTTTTCAGCAGCTGATAGGCTGCACATATTCAGCAGATGTGCTGCACAAAGGAAATTAAGGTCAGCAGCAATAAGAATTCCAAAATTAAACTTTCCAACCCCTGGATGAACAATGCTCAGACATTCCTGGATGGTTTCCTGCATTTAACTTCACTATCATTGACCTTCAATCCTTACTTTTCGCTCAGACATTTTTAATATTATTTTTTCAGGTCAACTTAGAATTCTACACAAGTCTTCCAAGATGAGATTTCAAATATATGTATACACACTCCAAATACTCAATTCAGTTTAATCACTTCAGTCCACTCCTTGTTTCCACGTTAAGACTGTGGCTAAGAATTCATTAAACGTACCCGTGGGACATTGCTAATGCTCACGCACGTTCCTCTGTATTCATCTTATCCTACTTCCTGGCAAGCTTAGCAGCCAAAATGTTTGAGATACTGTAAGGGGAGAATTCTAATTCTTTCCTTCTAGGCACCTGGACTACTTACAAAGTACTCCACAACAACAAAGCCTCTCTCGCCTGTACTTTCTCTTTCCAGGGTTACTCCTATCTCCTCTCAGCATTCTTAAGTATCCTGGGTCTGAGGCAGCTCTGACTCAGTGCTCCTGGTTCCTCTACTAGTTAGACCCTCTTCAGTATGAGCTTCCATCTTCTCAGGAGCCCAGGAGTGAACCCACAGCCTTCATGACCACCCCCCACCCCCAGAAGCTTCTCCCTGACTGAGACCTTCTAGGATGTTGGGCATTGCTCATCAAATTTAGAATATAAATTGTGTATCTTCATGTATTTTAACTTTATTAATCCCTCTTCCTCCTTGGAATACAGGAAATATGTCTGGGCTTTTCATGTAACAGTGACCCAGTGAGTACTGTTTCCATCCTCAGTCACTTACTAATTGGGACCTTTAACCTCCTCCTATTAATGCACCATGTGAACTTAAGACATTGTGCTTAAGCTTTAGTCAAGACTGGAGTACCCTTAGAGTTACTGTGATCTTTGACAGAATGTATTAGAACAAGTTCAAAGCTACAGCAAACAAAACCAAAATCTAGTGGCACAAAGCGATGAAGTGTGTTTCTTGCTCAGATAATAGTCTCCTGCAGGTGTCTGGCAGGCAGCTTTCTTTGTGGCAATTCCGGGACTTGGGTTCCCTTCTTTCTGCAAGCTTCTCATTGCCTAGGGCTCTGAGGTCCACAGCTGAATGCAGACATTCAGCAGATAGGGGAGAGACTTTGCATGAGGTTGTTATGGGTTAGGTACTTCTTCCTACACCAAATGGGCTGAACCCCATCACAAGGCACTACCTTGTTATACTAGGCTCTTTCAAATATACCCATGTGATGCACTCAGAAAAAATACGGAATGGGTTTTGTTGATCCATTACTGTCCCAATCACACAAAGTGACCACCATGGTCAGACCTGTGCGATCCCTCCTGTGTTGCTGGCAGCAGGAAGGCAGGCAGAAGCTTATCTTTCACACATCAGAACTATAAATGTTAAGATTTAAAGTTAGAAAGAACAGAAAAATTAAAGACAGGTTGTTGTTTATTATTGTAACGTGGTAAGAAGAATTAAATGCATTCTTTTTCTTATTCTCTTATTTTCTTTTCTTTCATTTATTTGTCAGAGAGAGAGAGCAAGTGAGCACACAAGCAGGGAGAAGGGCAGGCAGAGGAAGAAGCAGCCTCCCTGTTTAGCAAGGTGCCTGATGCAGGACTGGATCCCAGGACCTCAGGATCATGACCTGAGCTGAAGGTAGATGCTTAACTGACTGAGCCACCCAGGTGTCCCAAATGCATTCTTTGTAATAAATAGTCCCAGGGTGGAGAAAGGGTGTAGCGCATTTCAGCTTCATCATTCAGTGTGAAAAAAAATGAAAAGGATTACTCTGAATTTCCATTAATTTTTAGCAGTAGGGTTGGGAATAAGGTCATTATGTTTCTTTGGATGTCTGAGAACATCTCAATTTAACATTTTAAATATACTAGAGTTTCCCCCAGCATCAGAAGCTACCTCTAGAACAAAGATCTGAAGTTCATAGCAAATATTGCCTTCCTTATTGTATTAATAATCTGAAAGTCTCTTCAACAACAGGAATTACAACAATAGGAATTACAAATTTGTCCTTTTGCATTGTTATCTACATTGACTCAGTTTTCTTTGTTTTGCTGTCTTGCATAATTTTCTTTTACATCCATATTTGATAGTAAAAAAGAAAGTTTAATACTAGCACATTGACTTCATTTATCTTTAAAAAATATTTTTACCAATGTTGAATTATTTGACCCTTTCCTAGAAACGTCCTAAAGTGGAAGTTATTATTTCTAGCTTTCAGATAATAAAATTGAGGCTTAAAGAATGACATGGACTTCTCTAAAGTCCCATATGGTTCAGAGCACAGCTTTCAGAATCAGGACTCAAACTTAGGGGTCATAATTAGCCTTTCTGCCTCTAAATCCTATGCTTAAAAGATACTTTATTGGGGCACCTGGTGGCTCAGCTGGTTAAGCATCTGTCTGACTCTTGATTTTGGCCTACATCATGATTTCGGGGTCATTAGATTAAGCCCTATGAGCCTCATTTTGGGCTCTGTGCTGGGCATACAGCCTGCTTAAGATCTTCTCTCTCCCCTTCTCTCTTTGCCTCTCCCCCATTTGTGTGTGTGCGTGCTCTCTCTCTCTCTCTCTGGTTCTCAAAAAAAAAAAAAAAAAAAAGATATTTTATTAACAGGGGTATTTGAAGCCATTAAACCTATCCAAAAGTATTAATATAGAAAGAGCATTGTGAATTCACTGACGAAAACAAATGTTAATATCTTTGTTTAGATAATATTAAAAAGATCCACTCTTATACTCTCTGGAAAATAAAGACAAAATATCTGATTGTGGGAGGACTCATGTACTGTGACTTAGTAAAATATTCTTTTTGAAATAAGATATAGTGAATGGTAAATAAATATGAATCCTTCAACTGGTAAAATGATTTTTTCTGGCATATCAATATTCTACTGAAATATATATATGTGAGTGTGTGTGTGTGTATATATATTTATGCTTTCTAGAATAGTAATCATTATAAATAGCTAGGAGTAAAAATAATTGCTATCAATAAGCAGGTATTTTATATGCACCGAATATTATTTTCTTTAATTTATAGAAAAGAAAACTGAGGATTGAGAGGTTCATGAACTTGACCTAGTATCAAGCAGAGATAAACCCATATCTGTCTGATTCCAAAGCCAAAAGTCTGATATTTTATAAATAATATCAATGTATCCACAGTATTGAATTCTATGCAAAATCTATAAATAAGGGCAGAGAAATGGCTTCAATTTCTGTCAATATTAGATCTTTTGAAAATACAAGACACTAAATATAAAATACTAGTTTTTACATTATACTTTATGTAGTAACATGATCAAGAATAGAATCCTGCAGAGATATAACATAGTGGGAGGTGCTATAGCTGACCCATGCTGGTGGAGAGGAGAGATCCAGCATCAGATTACTGAGAGAGGGATACAGCTATGATCATGAAGGACTTTCCAAATTTATTTACAGGAGGATAAGAGGCAGGCAAAGCGCCGAGATGACAGGATTTAGGATCATGCCATACTTGGGTGTCTTTGAGAATGGCCATCCATAGAAAACTCTATCTGCTGGTTCTGAGATCCCACACTCAGGTCTGAGATACACAGACGAGACTCCAGACTCTAGTAGATGTAGCAGAACACACTGATAAAATTCAGAGGGACTTTTAGTCCTGGAGGAAGAGGGAAGATTACCGGAACAGGAATTAGATGCTGAGACCAAGAGAGTGGACTACTTTCCAGAACTAAGGAAGGACTCAGGACAAAAGCAGCTTGCCAGAGTTGGGTGAATGACTGGGTAATGTCTAGGGTAAAGGCAATTTCCTTCTGCATACTTCAGCTGTTGGATTAGAGAAATTGAAGTACCTCTTCATGAGAGTATGTTCACCTCCAGATCTGAGAATAGGCCTCACGTGCTCACAGGATTTGAATGGATGAAGAAAGGGAATGTATCAGGAAATAGAGGAGATCTTGACCTATGTCATATTATGTCAAGGGTTATTTTTTTCAAGTTTTATTTAAATTCTATGTCGCAGCCAGTGTGACAAATCGACCAGGAAATGTGAGGGTTAAGAGGATGGTGAAAAGAAATTAAGAGACAAAGAGATGGGGGCAGGAAGGACACTGAGGAGGATGTCCAACAGTGCCGATTTTATTCCACATCTTACAAGCATTTATAAGGCAGATCACAATAGAAGGAGTAATTCATCAGTACCTAGTCAGATGACCGCAAGTTCCTATAACAAGTTTACATTAACTATAATCAAACCTCGTGATGCCAGGTAGTTCCGGCTAAAGCCATTAGCAAGACAATCAACCAGGGAGTGGGTTATGGGAGGTACAGGAACAACAAGGACCAACTAAGAACTCATGACCCTGACCACATTGTTCCCTTCTGTAGGGAGAGTGTGTGGGAAGTCACGTAGGCAAGCGCACGACACATAGCACAGACCCTTTTCTCAGTGTTACTCAACTTCCCCGTCCTTAACCTTGTCAAGGTATCTGGACTTTGAAGGAGACACAAGTCAGGGCCTGGTTTGATCCTCGAATCCAACCGTGCCGTGGCCTCCAACAATTCTAGTTCGTTAATATATACTGTAATATTAGTTTCAGGTGTAGAATTTAGTGATTCATCATTTACATACAACACATGGTGCTGATGATAAGTGCCCTCCTTAATCCCCATCTTCTAGTTCACCCATCCCCCTACCCACCTTCCCTCTGTAACCAGCACTTTGTTCTTTATAGTTAAAACTATGTTTCTTGATTTGCCTCTCTTTTCTTCCCTCAATGTTCATTTATGTTATTTCTTAAATTCCACATATGAGTGAAATGTCAAGGGTTATTTTTGAAATCAGGTTGATCAGAAACTTGTGATGAGTAAACATGACATTATACTTAAAATATTGCTGTGTGAATATGCAATAAAATCTTGCTTGAGTGAATCAAACTTAAATATTTTCAAACAAAAATGATCATAAAACAGTGCTTTAAAATAAACCCTGTAATTCTTCCTGTTTCCAAATGAAAAAAGAGAAAATAAGGAAGGCCTCATCCACAAAAATGTGCAGAAGTCTTATCCTCCATAACTATGTAGTATGCAGGGACAATTTGTTTAAAATAAGTCTTTTAAAAGGTAGATTTTGTTATTATTTAGGTATGGTGAAGCCAACAGATGAAGATACAATTGTCATTGAAAAGATAGTTTGTTATAGTCACAGATCCCAAGAAGCATGCTATGGGGGGGGGGGCACAGGAAAGCATCAGGTTTGATCAGGAAGCAGAGGCAATTAGGGGAAAATATGGGCAAAAACTGTGGTTTTTGTAAGACGGGATGGGAAAGGCAGGGTAATTTGATTTAGAATTGGGTAGTTTTAATAATTTCATCAGACTGTCCCTGGTTTTCTGCTATCAGGCCCTAGAGAAAGCAGGGAAGTGGAATAGTGGTCTAAGTGCAAGAGATTGATAAAGGATTTAGTTCAAGGTATGGGCTCTGGACTGGTTGCTTGCATATGAAAAGCACACTTGCAGGCAAGACCTTTACTGGTCCTAGAAAATGGCGAGTCCTGGGAGAGGCAGTGCCTCTAGGTTCAACAAAACCCCCAGAGGTCAAAGCATCAAAAATACAGAATGGAAAGACATGATGAATATAATCACCTGAGAATCTTGATGGCCTATAAGTTTTCTAAAATCACTTCTGAGCCAAGAGATCTATCCACATCACCATCTTGTGTAGAGATTACAATCTGCCCCCATTTCTTCTTCTTTTGGTTAACAATTTTTCACTTGGAAGCTCTCTCCTGTGATACTGAGAGTGGGAGCCAGTTCTACCACTTCTTGCAGCCCACTCTTCTCTTGAAACAGGTAAACAGATTTTCTAAAATATTGTCCTTTTCCTGATTGCCAGAAATAGAAGCAAACAAATAACGGCAAGTTATGAGTTCACTAGAAACCTTAAAACATTTCTCTAATCACTATTTCTGGACTTTATAGGGTTGAGGCTAAAGATAGACCTCGTCTTTCTCAGCAACTTTTCCTGATCTCTCTCTTGGTGCTTCTTCTGTATATCAGCCTTGTTGAGATCTTCTAACTTCCATTTTATCCCAGGGTGACTCTTCCAGATTTTTTTCTCCTCAAACTTCCACCTAGTTGGGTTTAAGGAAGCCTCTTTAGGGAGTGAGGGAAAGGTAAGCTGTCACTACTGGGGGATAGATTTCTTTCATATATGAGTCAAAGATGTTTATTTGTGGTCCAGAGATATTAGTAAATTCATTTTCTACCTCAATAGCTTATGTATTATGTATTATAGGAGTATTCTTAGAACTTGGGATCCATGTCTTATCTTTCAATGTAAATGCATGTCACTTATTTCCATGGTTAACCCTCAGGAGACTCTGGATATGAACTATTTCTGGCCAGAGGTGTGGCTCTTTCGGCTCCACTGAAAGCTTCAAAAGGACCAAACAGGGCTTCTAGAATGATCTTGCAAGCTGTAGGCAGGGGCTAGAGATGCTTCCGAGGAACACTAAAACAACACTTCCCTACTGGTAAGAGAAGCAAAAAAGCATTCTAGGAGCTGTGAACACATGAATTTGGTTTCTGGGGCATTTCTGGTATATCATAGAAGTCAACCAGCTGCCCAATAGACTGGGAGTTCTAGGCCTCAAGGAATGATCAATAAGATATTGTCTGAAAGCCCAAGTTTAAGAAACCATTAATTAAGCAGACATTAATTGAGTATCTCCTCTTCATCTTTATATCCCCAGTACTTAGATGATGGCTGATGCATCCTGACATAGTCTGGATGAATTAAAATGCATTTGATTAGCACAGCCAAGTGCTAAGCAAATTGAGGGATTTCAACAATACTGAATCTGACTCCTAGGCAGGCTCATATTTATATATCCCACTCTAAAATATTAGTGATATTAGGGAAAAAAAGAAGAGTCCTGCTTGGGGGATCTGTGACTGAAGATAGGTATAGAATGATCTGAAGAAATGATTCAACAGACTATTTCTCCTGCAGAGGGCAAGGCCTTTGCTAAAGCAAGACTGCTGTCCCCACAGAAAACCCATTCCTACAGTTTTCTTCATAGGCATTCCAAAATATACCACTTGCATAATTAATAGATGCTCATAACCAATATTTCAGCCATCAAAAGGTTGACCCTTTCAAGTAAACTATATCATTGGGGACCCATGGATAGTTTCCATTTTATTGCGTCATGTGCTATTCAGATGTTTGAAAGGGAGGGAGTGAGAGTAATGCTGAGATGGGGTTTAGAAACAAATAATGCAGTAAATAATAATTTTTTGGCCCTAGCTCAAATCCCATGCCTTTTCTTACTCTAATTCTTAGAGAGTTTTCTATGGTCTGAAATATGAGAATGTTTTTTCTTAGCACTTAATTATTTTATTCATAAGAATTGTTCATTTCTTAGTTATCTGGATCAAGGACAGTGTTCTATTCTGTTTGGCAAAGGGCTCTCTTCCATCTCCCATAAACATACACAATCCCACCACCACAAATCCTATGGGTGCATTACTATCATTCTCCTTCCTCTCCTTCTCCTGCCCCACAACACAGACACCTCACATTCCTCACATACTCCTTCAACTGTATGTAATTTCCTAGTGGAGAAGCCAATGCTGACTGACTGTTTGAGTTGCCTAGAGTTTCTACTGAATATACTATTTTACTGCCACATTTTGTTGCAAAATTTATAATTCAGCTAATTCAAATGATTATTTTCCTGTAAACAACAATCCTATACTGTCCAGCTGGAATCAACTCTATCTTATTCTTATTTTGTATAAGAAATAATCCCCTGAAAAAAAATTTTTTTTGAAGTACATTGGGCTTGAACTTATGACCCTGTGATCTAGACCTGAGCTGAGATCAAGAGTCTGATGCTCAATCCACTGAACCACCCAGGTGTCCCTCCCCTGACCTTAATTAAATAAGAAACCTATAATGGGGCAATGTATTCAAGTCTGCAAGGCTATAAGTTTCAGAGGCAGCAAGGTAACCCCATGTACAAGCAAAAACAAGGTGGGATTCTACAGTGAGGTGACACCAGGCAGTCAGGGGCTAGTACATGAGAGCATGCCTGTGGGGGACAAAGTGGAGAGAGAGAGAGAGAGAGAGAGAGAGAGTGTGTGTGTGTGTGTGTGTGTGTGTGTGTGTTGGGGGAGTGGAGACTAGGTAAGAGAAGACTTGGACTCTGGAACCAGTCTGACTAGGTTTAAATCACAACTTTGTCATTTACTATGTCATTCTGGCCTAAACAAAGACAACATAGTAACTGCCTCCTAAGGCTGGTGTCAGGATTACATGAGTTAGTACATGAAAAGCACTTACAACATTGCCTGGAAATGGTGAGCAGTCAATACCTGTCAACCACTGCTACAAGTACACCAATCACAAGAATGCTATGTGTCAAATGCAAGTTTCATCTTTTCCAGTGGTAAGCTAGTTCACCCACAATTTGGAGTATGAATTATAAAGGATGAAGAAATTGAGATTAAAACTAAGAGTTACTAAAAAAAGAGTTTCTCTAAACTCTTAGAAAGGGCTGGCAATGTGTAGGCAAGATTTTTGGATAAGCTAGTCAGTTTGCCCAGCATCTCCAAACCTCTCTCTATTTGAGTGTGCACAAGATGACAGTGTAAAATTCCCAATAATCTCACAATAAATTAATTCTATCAAGCATCCAAATACTTCAGGAAGATAAAATATCCAAAGAATTACATGGAAATACCTAAAATTTGTGCCATTAGTTTTTATCACTACATGATTAATGATAAATTCATTTAGAGAAGAAGAAGAAGTAGTGGCTATTTAAAGATACACAATGCACAGAACAAAACATATTAACAAATTTGTATATATAGGCACATTAGAAAATGTGAATGCAATTATGAAAAATAATTTCACTTTACTATTTTTTTAAAAGATTTTATTTTTTTTTTATTTGACAGAGATCACAAGTAGGTAGAGAGGCAGGCAGAGAGAGAGGAAGGGAAGCAACGCAGGCTCCCCACTGAGCAGAGAGCCTGATGCGGGGCTCAATCCCAGGACCCTGGGATCATGACCTGAGCTGAAGGCAGAGGCTTTAACCCACTGAGCCACCCAGGTTCACATCAGTTTACTATTTTTAATTTAGTTTGTGGTTAACTCTATTTGTATAATAAAATTCTACCAGCATTATACATGACTTATGAATTCACAATCTCTTTTTAGCAGCAGTGCTTGAAATGTGTGGGTGGAGCAATGTTGAAAAATGGGCTCTATAAGAAGAATAATGACAGGCCTTGCCCTTTTTTCATAAGCAATATTTCAAATTTATCATATAAAGTAGGCTCCTGCAAACATGACAAAAATCCAGGAGGAAGAATAAAGGATTTACTCCCAACAATAAGCAGAATTAAAATAGAATTAGAAAACATTCAGGCTTTGCAGATATACTATATAATCAAATTCATATTGATCAAATATTGAGAAAAAAGATGACTTCCAAGGTTTTTCTAGACTCTTCCCACAGCCAGATATAGCCATTTCACTCAGGTAATTTTGCATCATGTGCTCAGCTATAGGGCTGTCGACTCAGAAAACAACCATTTCTATAATGGTAAATGTCCTTTGGGAGCATGGATCTCATTTGCCTTCTGCTGGTCAGTTCTCCTGTCATTTAACCCCAAACTGCACCGCATGGTTAGAGCAGGGGTATCTGTGCCACCAGAACTGTTCGTGGCAGTGGGGGAAATGCAGCATTGTGCCAGATGACATGGCACTCACACTTCATCCTTTAGTTGCCAAAGCCAGGTAAAAAGGGAGAAAAGGATTGCCTGCATGGACTTTACAGAGATACTGTCTTTTCTGAGTTTTTAGTTACTCATGGGAAAACACTGAGCTGTGGAAGATACAAGCTATCTTTATAGCTAATCCTTTCATCCTGATGGATATCCCAGCACTACGTTTTTCTCCTTTTGTTCTCAACTGAGAAAGGGTCGATAGTGGGATGTCCCTCAGTTAGGATTTGTCTGATGTTTTTCTCTTGATGATACTGGGCCATAGGTTTTGGAAAGAAGACCACAGAGGTAAAGTGCTGTGGTCATCATATCATATCATATGCGCACACTATCAACAGAATTTATTCCACCGATGTTAACTTTAACCACCTGGGTCAGGTGTTTGTCAGCGCCATTACTCTCCTCACCCCTTTCCATACAATACTCTTTGGAAGGAAGTCACTATGCAGAACCCACATTTAAAAAGTGGGGAGTTATGTTCCATCTCTTTGGGGTGTGGATTATCTACACAAATTAATTAAAAGTATTCTGCACAGGAGATTGTCTATTCTCCCCCCATTTTATTGATGTATATATTCATTCATTCATTCATTCATTCAACCAATCATTCAATAATATCAATATGGACTCATGGATATCTATTTTATACTTGAGATTATAAACCAAGATTATTTTGTTGCTCAAATTGTTTCAGCCTCAGTCATTGGGAGCTCTTTCAGTTGCCTGACCATTACTCCTCAAAAAGCCAAAGCCATCAGAAGCTAGGAAAGTCTGAGAAACTATCACAACCTACAGAAGTGTAAGGAAACATAATGGCTAAATGTAATGTGGTACCCTGAACCATAAAAACTAAGAGAATTA
Organism: Mustela nigripes; assembly: GCF_022355385.1. NCBI lineage: Eukaryota > Metazoa > Chordata > Mammalia > Carnivora > Mustelidae > Mustela > Mustela nigripes. The sequence goes on along the minus strand of NC_081560.1, from coordinate 26,582,446 downwards.
AACACACACACACACACACACACACACACACACACACAGCTAAGGAATTAAAAAAAAATCACAGCTGATGCAATTCGTGAAAAGTATAGACTTTGGTTAATAATAATGAATCAGTAATTTTTCATTAATTGTGACAAATGTAACATAATAATGTAAGATACTAATAATAGGAGAATAAACTGTTGGGGATGGATAGTCACATGCAAAAAAGTGAAATTGGACCCCTTATCTCACATTATACACAAAAATCAACTTGAAATAAATTAAAGATTTGCTCAGAACCAGAAAGAAACTCTTAGAAGAAAACGTAGCAGGTAAGCTCCTTTATGTTGATCTTGACAATGGTTTTGTGGGTCTGACATCAAAAACAAAGACAACAAAGCAAAAACAAACACACTAAAAGGCTTCTGCACTGCAAAGGAAACCATCAACAAAATGAAGGGCAACCTATGAAATGGGAGAAAATATTTGCAAACCAAATATCCTATAAATAATTTATATCCAAAATATACAAGGAGCTCATAGGAGTCACTAGCAAAAAGGCAAATAACCCAGTTTTAAAAAAACATTTTCCCTAAGAAGGTGTGTAATTGACCAAAAGGTGTATGAAAAGGTACTCTATATTGCTAATCATCAGGGAAATACAGATCAAAACCACAATGAGACTCACCTCGCCCCCGTTAGCTTGTCCATTACTAAAAAGACAACAGGTAACAAATGCAGGCAAGGATGTGGAGAAGAGGGAACACTTGTACACGGTTTCTCTTTGGTGGGAAGATAAACAGGCACAGCCATTATATAAAACAGTATGGAGTTTCCTTAAGGAATTAAAAATAGAACTGCCATATGATCCAGCAGTCTCACCTCTGGGTATATATCCAAAGGAAATGAAATCCGGATCTCAAAGGAAAATCTGTACTTCCATGTTCATTGCAACATTATTCACATTAGCCAATGTATGGAAACAACCTGTCTATTGATGGATGAATGGATAAAGAGGGGCACCTGGGTGGCTCAGTGGGTTAAGCCTCTGCCTTCGGCTCAGGTCATGATCTCAGGGTCCTGGGATCAAGCCCCGCAAGGAGCCCCACACTGGGCTCTCTGCTCATCAGGGAGCCTGCTTCCCCCCACTCTCTCTGCCTGCCTCTCTGCCTACTTGTGATCTCTGTTGTCAAATAAATAAATAAAATCTTTAAAAAAAAAGTGTAGTATACATTTACAATGAAATATTATTTGGCCTTAAAAATGAAAGAAATCCCATCATATGACATTTGGAACCTGAAGGTCATTATGCTAGGAGATATAAGCAAGGCAGAGAAAGATAAATACCACATGGTGTCACGTATATGGGGAATCTAAAACAAACAGAAAGTTCAACTCAGACACTGAGAGTAGAAAAGTGGTTACCAGGGGCTGGGAGGTAGGGGAAACAGAGAGGCTGGTAAAGGCGTACAAGCTTTCAGATGAATGAAGTCTTGAGGGTCTAATGTTGAACATGGTAACTAATTGATAACACTATATTGGATAACTGAAATTTACTAAGAGAGTAGAACTTAAATGTTCTCAACAACAACAGCAGAAAGATGAATATGTGAGGTGATGAAAGTATTACTTAATTTGACAGGCAGATCCTTTCACAATGTATACGTACACCAAATCATCATGCCATAGGTTTTAAATGCCTTACAATTTTATTTGTCAATTATACCTCAATAAAACTGGGAAAGAGAACACACATTCCTACTTGGAACATGTTGAGCTTTGGAGAAAATGATACTTAAAAATGGACTTTCAGCCTTTCATTTATTTTTTCTCCCTCTTTTCCATGCATAATATACTGTTTTTCTTTTGTCTCTCTCCCTTTCATCCTTTTTCCAGCCTTAATTTTTTCACTTTTTCTTTTCTTTTTTTTTCTCTTTCTCTATCTCTCCTCCCTTCTTTCTTCAAGTAGCAGTTGGAGAATAGCTCATTTACTTCCCTCTTTTCTGCTTTGATTATCTCAGAAATCGATCACTCTACTCTGTGACTATTATTCTGTATCTAGGAAATCTTAAGGGTTTGTGAATTTAAGGCCATAACTAGAAAGATAACTGGAATAACTGGAAAGAGTTGGTAACTTTACCTCTTTTCCTTCCTCATTCTCTATTGCTCTCTTCTTTCAATTATACATTTTATAAACAGAATAATATCAAAGATCATTAAGAACTTCTTACAAAGAGAAGACACACAGCAGCCAGGACCTTCTATTTCGTAATAGGCTGCCATTATTTCCACTTCCAACCATGGTGACCACTGCTCATTCTGACTTCCATCAATTTGTTGAATAATTCTGTTGAAAAGCTATGGGTTTTTAAAATTTCTTGACTCAAAATGCAACTAATCTGCATACCATTTGATAATAAACCTCCAGTTTTCATTGAGATTATGCCAAATGGCAAAATGTAGGATCTCCCTTTCTCTCTAGAGACAGAATGAAAAACACTTTTTTAAAAAGGTAAATTGTTAGAAAAATATAAGTAAAAAGAAGAAAATAACTGCCTCAATAAAAGGCATAATGGAAACATTTTAGAAACCAATTTTCAAGTTTAGAATTGGCCACAATTTTACCAGATTGTATAGCAAGAAGCATAGTGGTCATGAAGAACTAGATGACGGGAGGGTCTACAGAGTGGTTGTCATTCCTATCGGTTGTTTAATAAAATTCCAATATTTTGATCACATCTGCTGCAAAAATGAAATATTAAATAAAACAAGTGTCTTGTAATATTAAAAAAATAGGAGATAGTGGGAATGGGATATGTGGGGGCTCTTGCTACTGTCTTTGCAACTTTTTTGGTTAAATCTAAACCTATACCAAGATAAAAAGTTAAAAAGAAACTGAAATGCTTTTAGCATCCATCTAGCAGAATTTTGAAGGAGTCAAAGAACTGAGTTGAGCAGCACTCCTGCCTCTGCCACAAAGATATAAAGAGTAGCTTACTTCTCACCCTAACCTGAAATATTCCCCATCTCCTCTTCTAAGTGGATTTTCAAGGCTCTCCAAGAGTTCCAAGGAACTCTTCATGCTTATTACAAAGTTAACTCAGTAATAGAGATCTGAACCTTCTCATCTGCCGATGGGCAACTGACAAGTTAAATTCAGGCCATGCATATGAATGAACTCTCTCAGGAGACCTAGTGCCTACCTGCCAGGTAGGGCTGCTCCCCAGGAGGGAGAGTCAAGGGTTGGTGTCACCTTGCATATCTCTAATTATCTGTGCTCAAGTCTGGAGGTGGCTTAGTGTCTTTTCACAAATTCACCTTGATAGCCACTTAAATACTTTTTGGGTGAAGCCCAGTCCGTAGACAGGGAGCATTATCTCTCCACTTTAAGAAGTGATGACTCTGCATAGCCAGGCCCAAATTACACTGACCTTTTTGATAGCCATGTCACATCTTGTAGTGATACTCAATTAGACTGCCCAGTTGACCCTTAGGGTTTTTTCAAGCACTGGAGATTAACAAGATTTTTCCCCCGTCTCACTAAATGTCTGTATTTCTGATTTATGTCTCTATGCATTGATCTCTATTTCTTGGCCCATTTCTTTCTGGATTTGCAGCTTATCCCTTCTTATATTCACTTTTTTTCTTTGGTGCAATTCTTAATTTGTGTTAGGAAGAAATAATTTCCTGCTTTTAAGATTCTGAAGACCCCCAATAGCTCTGACGTTTGCTGTTTTATGAATGATTGGTAATCAGAGTCCTACTGAAGATGTGATTAAAAGAGTGCCTCTATGATATACATTTGAGATTTAGGGGTAGTTCTGGTATAATAATTATGAGGATGAAGTAATTGCCTCTTTTTATAGTATTTTCAAGAGGAGGCATGAATTTTTTTTTTTACTTCATTCAGAAAGTCATAGTAGATTGGCCAACAGAAAAATCTCTGAAAAGGGAAAGACATGTTTCTCCAGGGAAGTGTTTTTCTGGATTTCCTGCTGAGGATACTGAAGCAGCAACAAGCTCACGTTGTCAACCTTCACATTCCAGTGAACTACCAGGAAAACACTGAGAGTGCTCACACTCTAAAGTCGACCTGCCAATTTGCTTTCCTGTTTAATCTGTCTTCATTGTTACAGTCATCACCACCATGGAAAAGCAGACATTTGTTACCAGTGGCTCAGGACCCTCTTGTGAGGATCTTCCAAAGAGAACTGCATATACTTCAGTAGCCATTCTTGCAGTCAATTCTGCCCAAAGTATAAAATAAGATGGATACATCCAGGTAAAGTTCCTGATTGTCTTACTCATCTATTTTTCAATGTACTCAGCAAAGTGCCCTGTTGTAGGTGCTTAAGAAGTATTTGTTGCATTGAGTCAAATTATGGTGAGAAGAGGCATAAGCAGGCAAAGTGAGTTTCATGCCAAATCCCTTAGTTCCCTTAATCCATATACTGCCAACAACAAACTGTAAATTAGAACTGCCACAGATATGTTTGAACTTCTGTTTAAATTCCTCACTAAGTTAGTGCTTCTAAATTTAATACTCTAGTCACATTCCTGGCAGGAGGATAAGCACCGGGATGGAAAATTAGAGAAGTCTAGTCTAGTGCTCATCTTGGCATTACCTTTTGGCAGCAGAAGCCCCAGGGCAAAATGCATTTGCTTCTCAGCCTCATTTCCCTTACTTGGCTGTTAAGGGGGAAAAGAGGAGCAAAAGCCAACATTTTTAAATCACTTTAATCACTTAGAAGAAAACAGAAATTTTATAGATACCCATTAACTCTTTGATGGCTGTCTGTCATTAGCACCATGCTAATAAATGACCAAAGAGCAGCCTTAAAAAGTTGCAGTCTGATCATTGGAGAGGGGAGGATACCTACAAATTGCCCATATTTTAGATGACATGTCTGAAGCAGGATCATCTGAAAACAACACTAGGAGCTCACTCTGGGTGGCCAGATCACACAGTAGCTGGTTACTGAGTGACTCCCTTTTTTCCTAGATGGAAGTGTAGCACCCAGTGGAATTGAAGATGTCCTCCCAAGCAGCGTCCTGCAAATCAAGCATGAGCACCAAAGTTTCCGAGCTGTCTAAGATGTTGGGCCAGTGGTAATCCCAGAACATGTTTGTAAGTATCTGACACTCAAAATCCAGACTGCCTGGGGCCAAAGAGCCTATGGATCCCATCATTAATGAAATCATTTTCTTATATGTAGACAAGAGATAGTTGCATGTTCTTCTCCTGGACTAAAATCCATGCTAAGTACTACAGATTATGATCTCTTCATAGAGAGAGAGATTGCCTGGAAGAATCCCTGTATTTCTGTTTTGTTGACTCTTGCCTTAAAATGCTTCCTTTCCCCTCTAATGCTTATTCTTTAATCTGTATCAATGAAACAAGATGGGATTGGGAGGGAGACAAACCATAAGTGACTCTTAATCTTACAAAACAAACTGAGGGTTGCTGGGGGGAGGGGGGTGGGGAGAGGGGGGGGGGGGGTTATGGACATTGGGGAGGGTATGTGCTTTGGTGAGTGCTGTGAAGTGTGTAAACCTGGCGATTCACAGACCTGTACCCCTGGGGATAAAAATACATGTTTATAAAAAAATAAAAAATTAATAATATGTATCATGTGATATTTTAAAAATCACCCAATCCTTTACTTCAGCAGTAGAAACCTTTAGAGATCCCCTGACACACTAGTATCATAGGGAGAAAAGTATGGCACTTTGGGATCAAAATCTGTAACTTACCAATAAAACTCCATTGATTGTGCTCGGCAGCATATATACTAAAACTCCATTGATTAGTTATTTCAGTTCTGTGAGTCTCAGTTTCTTCTACTTTAAAATTAGACTGATAACCATCTCAAATTGTTCTGGATATTAAACAAAATGATGTGGCAGGCCCTAGGGTGAAGCATGAACTCAGTATTTGAGTTCTTTTCCAATGTCTCCCATCTTCTCCTAGCACATTCACCTTTTATTTCTAAAATTATGAAAGAAATTGTGGAAAGTGGGGGGGAAAGCACTGAGGGAGTTCCATGAGATCTAGGACTAACAGTGGAGAGGCTCAAGGCAAGGAAGCAGGGTGGCTTTAGAATAAGGGTGAGAGATTTCTGGGAAACCTTTTCTCTTCTGACTTCAGGTGTGCTTGGAGATCACCATCTCCTCTAGGCCTAAGTAAAAGGAAGTTGCAGAAGACTTTTCTATTATTCTTTATCTAACCTTAAATAAAGATAGATGCTGCTGATTTCTTTACTTCTTTACTTCTTTTACTGCCTGGTACTCAAGGGGCACAGTAACAGGTGCCAAAGGACACAGTTGCATTTCACAACAGCACCATCTTCCCTTTTGAAAAGCATAACTAGTACATTGCATAAACCTCCCTGCAAACTGTATTAAGTAGTAACAGTTCCCAAAGAGAAAGGCTATGCTGTTCAGAGGCTGCCATGATTTGCTTTCATTTATGACCACATGATTTATATCAGACAATAGCAGCAGCGGCAATCATAATCACTCTGGAATTCAGCTTAGATAGACTCATAATTCTTTAAACGGGTACAGTAGCTTTCAGGCTGTCAGAATAAAGGAGGAATCATTTATAACATCAGCATCTTAACAGGATAAAAGAACAAACACAATCCTATGTATATCAGAATGAGATAATTAACTCATTGCTAATATGAACTACAATGTTTTTGAGGCATGAAAAAAAGAAGACATTTCCAATCTTTTTCTTCTTTTTTGAGTCAGCCTGACCTCTGGACTCAAAATACTCATTTGTAAATGACATGCTCAGTATTAGAGGTGTAGACAGATCAGACCAAATAGGAGCTCAAAGGCAAGAAGCTCTGTTATTATTAGTTATTTATCCTCAAAGCTGCATTGATTTTGCCATTTCTAAATTCTATTAACTCTATGCATGTATACCCAAGCCCATAAAGAATTCGTTCCTGTTTAAGTTTTTCCTCTCCCAGGGGATTTTTCTGATGCTTCTATGATGCATCTCAAAAACACCTTTCAAAAGAGGAGAGCCCAAGTCATTGCTTATCAAAGTTGGAGCATGATAAACTGTCTTCTCCTCCTGGTCCCAGTCTCATATGAAGGAAGGTGAAATGAGAAAACTTTATCTTGAATTTATACAGATTTTAGAGTTTGTAAACCACTTCACATATCACAACTGGGAGTATCAGGTTCAACAGGGGAATGTGCATATAAGTGAGCCTCCTTCACTATGTCAAGGTAGATGAAATGCCCACCTAATTCACTACAGCCATGAAAGGTACTGGATTTGGAATCAGATAAGCCTTATCTTTGCCATTTACCAGTTGTATCTTACCATAAGGACAATCACTCAATCTCTCTCATGCTATTTTCACTATTCTAGAATGGAATTATTTGAACTCAATACTCACTAGGATCCCATTCAGTTCTAATGTTCTATAATTATGTATTCTCTCTGTTTCACTCACTTCTAAATCTCTTATTTTTCCAACAGGAATTGAGGCAGCCCAACAGCAGAAGTATTTCAGGATATGGGCTGAAGAGCAGAGTGAGATGATACAGGAGAGACTCCAAACCAAGAGAAGCACACAGAGGATTCAGCATTGAAAACCAAGCCCAGGAAGAGCTCACAGACACAGGAGACTTGCAAGGAGCGGATCTGGCTGGGAGCAGAGGCATTGCTGGTACTCCTGTCTCAAAGTGCTCGGTGACAGGGCACATCAGGAACGCTTAGACAAGCCCTAGCACAAGAAGCCCAGGGAATCCACCCTGAAAATACTTAAAGCTAGCCACATCATCCAAGAGAAGGGCTTCAGTAACGGTCTGGAAGCATCCATGAAGATTATATTTGCCTCCTTCTTAAACATTGCCATCTGAGAAGTCTGCCTTGCAGCTAGAAATCAGGATATTCGTGGGAGCTGAATGGGAAAGATAATTTATGTATTTTTTTTTTCAAAAGTTGTACCACTTCATAGGGGCAAGCCTGTTGAAGATCCACAAGCAATCAGATAAAGTGAAGGATTTAGCAGAAAATTGGAAGAACAAGGTAGGAAGAAAGAAATCTGTTTTTTCATTGAGAATACCTCATTTAAGTGGTGAAGAAAAGCTTCACAAAAATGGTAGAGAATTATTTGCAAGAAAAGGGTTTTGTAGAATCAATGGCTTGTGACAGTAATGGTTAAAAACTGTAATTAAGGTGTCACGTTTTAGCAAAGTCTAGTTCTAGAAAAGAGCAGTCAGTGGCTAATAGAATTTGAGGTCTTGGTCTTTTAGGAAAAAAAAAAATCAGCATTCTTTCTGTTACTCAACATGAACTTCCCAATGGTTCCTTATTCCTGCGAACATCAGAAACAGTAAGTCTAGTATCGGAGTTCAAAGAAAAATAGATTAAAAGAAAAAAGTTCTAATTCCAGTGGCATAGGATATCAATAAAAAAGAGGACAGAAAATGTCCCTAGTGTGTTAGATGGATTTGCCTTTGATATAATAATGTTTTAAATGACATGATTGTATAGAAGGCAAAAATGGATCTTTGTGATGTTACTTATTACTTCATTACAGGCAATTCTATTTTGATGTCTGACCATTTACCTTCTACACAATAATGTTAGAATTGGAACAGGACTTAATTTTTTTTTTTCCCTTCAACAGACTCTTTTTGCATCAGATGAGGGGAAGCTGAGAACCTGGGAGAAGTGAATTGATGCCCCTGGAAATCTGACCAGGTGAGATTGGAGGAGACGCACCCAGGACCAGAGCCTTTCACTCTGCTTCCAGATAGCTTTCATTTTGCTCTTTTAAGCATTTTCCAAAGTCACCTGTAGTGCTTTCCACTCTGTTCCTTATCCCTATTTTCTCTTTCTTCTTCTTTCCCCCTCCTGTCCTTTGTCTGGTTATTATTTGTCTGGTTATTATTATTGATTATAATTTTGAAATTTCTAGTTAACAGAATTCTAACAGTTCATAGTGTCTCATTAAAGACTATACTTTCCTTTTTGAGTTAATTCTATTCTATTTTCTATTTCCAATGATTCTGACTTATCCATCAAAGACATATATATATATATATATATATATATATATATATATATATATATTTTAAATTTTTATGAGAAATTGGCAGGATTAAGAAAAAGATGGTATGGTATGTAAGTATCACGGGGATCCAGAACATTCCAGTTAAAAAGTCAATGAAGTGATGATCAAAAATAGATCTGAGAAGATTACACCAGCAGCAGCTCCTGGAATGGTGTGAAATTAATCATCTTGGAAATAAAGTAAAGCAAGTATCCAGGGAGAAAGGCTTTGCACTGGGGCCTCTACAGCATTAGATGTTGATTCTAGGGTATTGCAGCCCTCGTATGCCACTAGGAATAATTCCTGGAAATAGTATTAACCCAAATCCCACTAATAAATGAAGAGTCCTGGGTGTAGGCTCTGGAGACTGAACAACAGTTTGTGTGACTAACAAAAAATATTATGTTATCGAAGATGAATGTCACCTACAAATTTTAGTTGTCTTAATTATAGTCTGCAGCTGTTATGAAAAGCCAAAAATAATGTAACTGTCACCATCAAAATGTATTTTTTTAAAGGCATGTCTATACAAATGGCACCATGGTGAATGCTTTACAGATTAAGTAAATTTTTAAAAGGCTCCCAGTATAAAGTGGATGACTAGGTTCTATCCTACAGCTGGTGAAATCTGCTAAGATCTTAATTCTTTCAAGACAAGGAGCTATGTCCTCAAGGAGAACCAAGTTCTCTGTTTGAGCATTCTTGAACTTCACTGTACTATTGAGTGAACCTTCTCATACAATTCACAGCATATTCACTATGAATTCTCCGGCCTCACTTGAAGCCTCCTCCCTTCTGGGGCTTTGACACATTATAAATATCCTTATTTTTTTCTTTCAAAATGATAGTGTTATTTAGAAATAAATAAGAGGTAAAGAAAAAGAAAGAAAGTATCAATTATGATCGTAATAGTTTTTCTTCTAATTGTCAGGTACTTGAATACAGCTTCGGATAATTGTCACAGCAAGATATAGAAATGTCCTTTGAGGAGAAAAACACCATAAATAAAATTTATTGTGTATAGAAGACTTTATCAAGCTCTCTTGGTGAAAACTGCCATATTAATTTGTACTTTCAAAAATTAAAATAATTATAATTCATTTTTTAGTATTTAGATTACCATATGCCATTTCTTCCCCCAAACCATATGAATATTTCTATATCTACAGTATCAAAAAATAATTACTAGATAGTGAAAAATTCACTCACTGGGGAGTTTTTTTTTTTAATGATTGCTTGCAGATGATTTTACTTTTTTCATGATGAAATTTTTGTGTCCATCAGGTTTTTGTTGACTTGTAGACAATGCTCAAATATTAATATGTGGTTGGTGCTTATCGACATCATATTAAAACCACCAGATGTCAGGACAGTTGAACTATTTGGGAATAATATCTGAAGAAATAAATTCCACCTTTTGTTGTTTTGAAACATAATCAATGAGGAGCTGAAAATAATAGAGAAGTTTACAAATACGAGGCTATTCTTTATCTTATGATAAACTGAACTGTAAATGAAATGAGCAGTTTATCTTTTAAATACTTGCAAAATGCTATTTTTCTCTTTATCATACTTATAAATGTTTTTTGAGAACAACCAATGAAATATAAATAAGCAAGCTAAATAAAAATATTTGCTCATCACACAGAATCCCAGCCTATTGGTTTAATAGAGCAAGCATGCATTAGATCTGTCGTCCTGAGAAACGTCTTCCTCTGTATCTTGCAGTGTTGGTGGTTAAAGAATTGACATGAGAGACTGGAAGAGGACAGACCAATTTTGAGATAATAAAAATAAATGTCTCTCTAAGACTCATCATGTTGAAGAAAGACTCCCATTTCTCTGCAGCCAGCATTTGGAGGAGACAGCTATTTTTAGCCACAGATACACTTCAGATTCCATTAACTAACTAAAACCAGGGGCTGCTTAGGAACAATCCTGAACATAGTCCGTTGTAAAATTGCAAAATAGAAATGGGGATGTGGTCATTGGAAAAGTGACTCAAAGGTGTGGGGCCCTAAAAACAAGAATACCAGGGTGGTCAATAAGGCTGGAAAAGGAATGGTTGGGGGATTTATTAGAAATTGGTGACCTTTAAAGAGCAGTTTCAGTCACCCCAGGAGGGCCAAACAATCAAGTGTCCAGGATCAGAAGCTTTCAGATTTGTTGACCAAGTAATAGACTCAGGCTGCTATAATAAGGCTTCCCAAATTTCTGTTTCCAGAGCCTGGTTCCTCTGTGCCAAGCACACCCAACTCAGTCATCAGCAAAGCCTCCTGCTGAGAATCTGCATGAGGGAAATCTCATTTGTTTTGTAACTGCTCTTCTTGACAAGAGACTCAAGCCTCCATGGGCACAGGGGATCTGGGAGCCTGTCTCTCCGCTTTGCTGAGAGTAAAAAGACAGCATCCCTGACCACCCCCTTAATCAGCCAAGTTCAAACACAATCACACAAGCTTCAATTCTGCAAATTTCACAGGCTATACAATTTAGAATCACACTGAGCCCTAATAAATAGAGGACATCTAATCACTTAGTCACATAATTACCTAAATTGGGGACATCTAATCATTTCCTGAATCTAATGCTTAGAGTCGAATTTATGAGAAATGAAACAACAACAACAAAACAGTTCTTGGAGGGAGCCAGAGATTCTCATGAGGAACAAAGGACTTCTGATTTCTTTTATTCTTTTATATTCACTTCTCTGTTTTTCTGTTTGTTTGTTTTCTCTCACAGAAAATACTGTCATTCTAAGTAATAATGAAAACCTAAAGAAACCACTCTTTATTGAGTGCCTACTGTGCTTCAGGCACCAAGCATTTTACATTTTACGTTCAATACATTGAATTCTTACATGAACCTTTTATGGCAGGAATGAGTAATAATAGAAGAAACTGACAATCATGATTAGTAAGAAGGACTCTGGTGCTACTTCCATATCACTTTTCCTTTTTGTTATTTCCAGTCTTTCACTAATATAAGCCATGCTGCAGTATCTTGTGTCTCCTTGTAAATGTATACCATGGTCTGTAATACTTAGTCACAGAAGAACTGATTATAGATTGGAAATAGCTTTGATTTATTAAGATATGGTTTATACCTTTAACCAATAGTATTAGATGGTATTCTCTGTACCATTATATGGATCTAGGAACCAAGGATGGGCATAGAAGTGACCCTGGTCTCCTGGGAGACTTCTGCTTCCTATTCCCTCCCAATAAGTTCAGACTCTACCTGGGCTCTCAGAGGCGGAGTAAGTAGTAAAGGCTTCACTTAAACATAAAGTTATAGTGCCTGTCACTTTGGGCTCTTCATCACACCAGACAAAATAGAAAGGGAAGGTGCTGCCCTCCAGGCCGCGGCATGCAGCCCAGACGATCATGAAGAGGTAGGGTCGCTGCTCACAATGGGAACAGGAAGGCTGTTGGAGCTCAGAAGGCTTCTAGTGCTTCTCTTTTTGGTAATAATCATATATGGGCAATTGTAGCAACTAGGTCCTGTCAAGAACTGGGTCCACAACCCCTCAAGCATAAAGGTCTGACTTTCTCCATTAGGCTGGCAAGTACTGGCTAAGGGTTAGAGGAATCTTGAGTAAATGGAAGAAAAGGCAAATAATGTATGTCATTGATGGCCTCCGGACCAACTGTAACCTACCCCCACTAACTCTGTCGTAAATATATTTTGAGAAATTACAAATTTTCAAGGACAGCACCTTGAAAAAGCAATGACGGGACATGGCACATTTAATGTTGGATCAGGCGGACCAGGATGGTGCAAGGATCAGGTGGATCAGGGCTCTGTGCATGTCTGTTCCCGCACTCTAGCTGACTTCCATGTCTGCATCTGCAGCTCTGTGCCTATCACACAGCAGGCCCTGGAGTGCAAAGGCATTAACGCTCTTAGGAGCAGCTCCCAATCAATGCCTCTCTGATGTCTGTGTGTACATCTCCCAGTTCCCCTGCCCTTTGGGTGAGATCATTCTATTGTAGGTGTTTCCCTACAGATTTAATCTCCAGTTGTCTATCATAACAGCTGGCTAAAGAATTTATCCTGCAGTCCCGTCTTGCACTTCTGTATCACTTTTCCTTTCTCCTACTGGTATTTCTTATACTACTGGGACATACATTTTTGCTTCACAGCCTCCTCTGCAAGAACTCAAACTAAGACACAGGGTCTCAGCTGTTTGCAGGAATCTCCATTCCAGCTCATAATGCTCAAGGTCATATATCAACATAGGAATGGGCCTATATAAGCATCCAAGTTATGAGGGACCAATGGAGTGCCAACCTTTACTCTGGGTTCCCGTTTTGGTTTCTGTCCCACCATATTTACTGTTTGTATTTTTTAAGTTTGGATGCGTGTGATTTGATTTTCAGAATAAAACTGAAATAATGAAGTCTCATGTTACTTCTATCAAACCCATAAAAATGAGGACAGTGGATAATGCCAGGTGTGGACAGGGATATGAGGCCAGGGGTGCATTCACAGGCTTCTGCTGACGGCGAATACTGGTACAGGCCTGACATAGAACAGTGTGGCAGTACTCAGCTACAATAGGCTTCCACTTACTCTTTGAGACCTAGCAATTCTTCTCCTGTGTATACATTCCAAGGCAATGCTCAGTGGATCCACGATAAGGCACGCATGAAAGCTCAACACATTGGGGTTCTTTGTTTTTGTTTGTTTTTGCTCTTGTTGTTGGCAGGAAATTGCCACCAATGTAGCCATCTACTGCAAGAGAAGTCACTGGTAAGCTGTGTTGATGTCCAGTCTGCAGGGCATGGTCAGGACAAGCCACAGACTAATTATACCCATAGCAACTTGCAGAGAGCTTAAAAATATACTGCAAGGTGAAAAAAGTAGAAATCACAAGATATGTATCATAGTTCTTATATGCATATTAAAATAGGCCTATGAACAACAACTCATCTTCTGTAAGAACACAGCATGTTGTATAGACCAAACACATTGGGGGAGAGTAGAGGAAACAGGAATGAGAAAAAAGAAAACACACGAAAAAAAAGCAGAACTGTGCTTTATGAAGACCAACGATAATGTATCAAGTACTGACAGATCAAAATTAACCTGACCCTTCGCACCTAAAGTAAAAAAAAGAAGTTTTTTGTTTGTTTGTTTGTTGTGTTTGGAGTATTTCAAGTATTTCTATAGGCCGGCTGCAGATGGAAGTTTGCCACAAGCTTAGTCGAAGTGTTGGGAGTACTATAACTCATTTAATAATTTCCTGGTGGTGGCGATTCGTCTGGTTCCAATTTTCTTCTATTACAAATAGTGCTGCAATGAGTGGCCTTCTGGGCCCACATGTAGTGTATGTAGCACTGCTGAGAGGAGCAAGGAGATGAAGGGGGCAAGAATGCCGGGTCGTGCTGCAATCCTGGCTCCACCACTGTGTGCCCTTAAGTTGCTCAGTTAATTGCTCAAGGCCTCAGTTTCTTGATAGGAACAGTACTAACCTCCTAGAGTTACAGTGATGATGATAATAAGTAAAATGAGTTAATGTTTGTCAAGCACTTAGAACAATACTGGACATACTGAGCACTCAACAGTATAAGTAACTATTATTTTATTTTTTAACAATATTAGCTATTATTAATTCTACTGTTTTAGTGCATCTTTCAATGGGATAAAATTACAGGTATGGAATTTCTTGCTTTGGGGAATACATTTTAAATGTTTATGTATTTTAAAAATTCTAGAAAGGTTGTATCGACTTAGTCTACCACCCATGGTGCCCAGGCTATCATTTTCTACACTCTACACCAAAAATAAGATAACTTCCTTCTTTGCCATTCTTTTTTTTATTGCACTGGTGAGTAAAGCGTTACATTTCACCTTACATTTCCTTGGTTACAAGTGAGTATGTGGGTCTTTTAAATTGCTATGGACTATTCATTCAAAACTGGCATATTAACAAAATTAATCCTAACCGGCTTTAGACAAAAGAACCTTCAATCAGCTTTTGTATTTATTTGTCTTATGACCTATGATAGATTCAACCAGTGCTAAGCTTAGGATGGAGCAGCCCTACATCCTGCCTTAGAGATTCTGCCATAATTTTCTTTCTGGCCAGATGGGCTATTGGGAGATATGAATGATCATGATTATACCAGAGTGTTGTCATTGTACTTATTTTCCTAACATTCATAAACATCATCTTGATTAAAATCAAATCTCCAAAGCTGCTAGGAGTCAAGATAAATTGACTCGGAATTATTAGACATGGGATTGCTTTATGACATTGCTTTTACTTTAAAAATTTTTAATGATATGTACGATTTTAACAGCGTAATTTCAGTCCAAATGCCTAAATCCTATCCTGTGACCTTAAAGAAATTTAAATGTCTATTATGTCTTTATTAGAATAAATTTCCAGTTCATGAGGATTTAGAAAATGTCAGCCAGTATAGCCAAAGGGGCTCTCTTTTAAGAGGTTTATTTTGAAAAAAATCAAAGCATATAATCCTAGCGTAGTTCATATGGGGGGGAAAAAAAACTAAAGTGCCAAAAGAGAAGACACTTCCTCTCAAAATTATCTTTTGATGATTTCTTCTATTGAGTTTCTGAAAAATTTTCCAATAAAGACATTTTTTATTCAGTGTGATATATATTGAGACAATTCTCCCTCTTCTATCTCAGATATATCCTTGATGCACAGAACTCCTACTGATTCTGTAGCAATTTTATCAATGTAAAAAGACTGGTATGAAGAGAGAAGAGTCAGAGCATGTGTGATTTTTTCAATCTATTGTTGCAAGAAACAACGGAATCGTAGGGGAATTGTCAGATTTTAGGACAATATTTTGCTTCCCTGTATTCTTAGCTTACTTCTTGGGGAATGTGGAAAACTGTAAGATTTCAGATTTCTATATTTTTCAGTATTAAACAAGGTTATTAATTATTGCTCATATAATCCCTATATTACATGTTTTTACACTCCAAATTTCAGGTTATATGTTAGGAAGTTCCTTTCCTTAAAAACCTCACCTAGCAAATAGGGTAGAACATATTAATAGTACAGACTTCACACTTAAAACCATATTGGCCACAAAAGTCCTGCCAAATGAAGTTTTAGTCGAATGTCTTCCTAATATATGTTAGGTTATGCTTTGTGAAGAACCACCACTTTAACAAAGAAACTCATTTCTTGTACACTGGTACAGTCTTTATACAATCTCTATAAGACTAAGATGTAAAACTGCTTCAGGGATAACCCTGTGAAGATTCATTCTCACCAATACATCCTTTGCACAATTTCTCACCAACATTGTCAGTGAAATAAAGCAGAGAACTCTTCTACGATGACTCTAGGTATTAATAGTCTTTCCTCTTATCTTTTGTGCATTTCTTTACCGGACCTGCTATAACAGAGCAGATGAGGTCCTCAATGAGATGCATACTTTCCTTTTTTCCTTGATTACAAAGTATATTGAGATAAAGACATTCTAGGAATGAAGTTACGAAGATCAAAGATATAGTCCAGCTACTAACTGTACATTGATTCAAGTCAGGGATCATTCACTCACTCAGAGTTCTTAAAGAATTCCAACCATGAACGAGTTACAGTAGAGTATAGAGGATTCACATGTAAACAGACTTCCCTTTCTTTGGTGTGTCCAGGTAAATAAGGTATACACTTCATTATTTGTGATGCAACATAGAAAGGGACAGGTGAGATGAGATAAGAGCCTCGTGAAATCCTTCATAGAGATGTCCTATAGTCTGAATCACAACAGATAGGTAGTATTTCATCATGTGGATATGGGGTAAATAAATATTTGAGTGAAAAAAAAATAGTGGGAAGAAAATCTGGAGTGGGTCCGTGTGGGAACATCTAGGGGCCTGGCCTCTTTGGGGAATAAAGTAAGTGAAAGGAACTGATGGAAAGCAGGGGGGCCATGTCCTCTGAGACCAGATGGTAAGGCCCTGATATACCCATTGCCAAAGAGCAAGGGCTTTTCTTGGTCATTGTAGGTTTTAAGTAGAGATTAAGTGATCAGAATTGTGTTTTACAGGGTGAATCTAACCAAGAGTCTCAGGCTGGATTGCAATGAGGGGATCTTGCAAATACTAAAGAGAGAATCTCCTTACAGAGGTCAGGGGATTTGGCCACAGGGCTTCAACTGAGGTGATGGGCCTGAAGTGGAGGAGGGTGGTGGGTGGGGGTGATGTGGAGAACTTGGTGACAGGATGGAGGCTACAGAAAGAAAAAATAATAAGGTGATTCTGTTAATAGAAGCAAAGGACACAGGACAGGGACAAAAGCTTTTGGGGCAGAAGCTGAATATTTCATTTTAAGACATATTGAATTTTAGGTTTGGGGAAGCAGGCAAGTTTACTATGAGGTGTTAAATCCAAGGAAGAATAAGCATCAAGGGTAGAGTTAACATAGGATGTTTCAGGGAGACAGGAGAAACAAGGAGATGTCCTTGAATTTAGTGACTAAGAAGTCACTGGTGTATCTCTCTTTTTGAAATCCATAAATGAGAGAGAGAAAGCTCATATCTCAAAATATTAATTTTATATACAGGGAGAGAGATAAAGGAGCTGTTTTCTGTATTTTTTTTTTCTTTTGTACAATGACCAAGCATTACTTGTGTAGCAAAGAAAACAACAAGGAAATGTCAACAATTTTGGTGGCATTTAGGTAGTGAGAACAGAAGCCATACGCACAGATATTGCAAAGGCCAATTGCAAAAGCTCTACTTATTTCCTTTGGAAGAACTCTGTGTGCTCTATTTCTGCATTCACAGTAGATTGTCCTGCCAGGAGTTTTCTTCCATTATGGGTCCCAATGTGAGATTTTATCACCTGTGGAACGACTGATCACAGCTAGTACCCACAGCATCAATGTCTGAGTGCTTAATGCTCTCACATAAGGAAAATGATTCTCTTTTCTACAGCTTTGTTTCCTGGCCATCATTCTACACATCCTGGCTTATAATGATTCCCATCTCCCTCATGGGGAATTATAATTAAAACAGCTAACTTTAATTGAGCAGTTACTATACAATATGTGTTTTAATCGTTGATTTACGTACATTATCTCTGTGAATTCCCACAATGACTCTATGGCATCTCTGCTATTAGTTTCCCAATTTACTTAGGAGGAAGCTTATACTTAGGGAATGTTGGTGACTTGTCCAAGGCGACCCAGCCAGTAAGTAGTGAGGAAAACATCACTCCTATCATCGTGTTTTGTCAATTTCTCTAGCATGGGGTTGGGCAGTTCCTCCCCAAGAAACTATCTGATAAGTGGTTCAAAGTTCAAGGTAGATGAACTACATGAGTCTCCCCCTAAATTACTAAGGCAATTCCTTCTCTGTGACTGTTAGCAAAATGGAATTACAGAAAGTCAGGAGACCGGAATTCCAGTTTTAGGTCTTACACACAGAAAAATCACTTAACTTCCTTGGGTCTTTGAGTGCTTTTACACAAAATTAGTTTAGCTACATCACAATGCTATTTGTAACTATTGATTAAGATAACTCCATGAGGGTGTATGGGTGGCTCAGTCAGTTGGGTGTCTTCCTCTGGCTCAGGTCATGATTCCAGGGTCCTGGGATGGAGCCCGACATTGGGCTCCCTGCTCAGTGGGGAGTCTGCTTCCCCATCCCCACCCCTGATTGGTGCTCATGCTCTCTCTCTCTTTCTCTCTAATAAATAAATTAAAAAAATAAACAATAAAGAAAGAAAGAAAAGTTTTTAAAAAGATAACCCCATGGAAGTTCTCCACAAACCCTATAATGATCTGAAACTTATTCAGATTCTGATGCAAACCTCTTTGTTCTTCTCCCCTCCACCCCAGATAGAAGAACATTCTAAGTCTGTTTCTACGGATATTACTCACTAAGTTAGGGATATTCATAAGAGCCAGGGCTCTGACTCTTGTTCCCACTATATAGGATTACACTTGTAAAATGCTCCTAAATCTTGGATAAAAAGAGAGATTATAGTATTAATGGTTTTATTCTTCAGAATAGTATATTGCTGGTTAAGCTCAAAGGTTGAAATGCTAAAATTCAGACCCCAGAATTATATGTTTCCAATGAATTTTCTGAGGAAAAAACCCAAAAACTCTATCTAGATAGTTTTCATTTATTCAACATTGCTGAGAACCTACTGTGGGTCCTCAAGTGCCTCATAATTCAGTGCTCAAACAGGGAAGAGAATAATATTCAGCATTGGCCTAAGAGGGGAAGCAACTCTGGGTGGATGCACCAGCATCCACAACAGTGGTCTGAATACAAAACAGCTGTATAGAGAACTGAAATTCCATCTGGAGAATCAGGGTGAGATCAGCAGATTTTCCAAAAATGACACTTGAGCACTAAAGAGGAGGAACAGCTATCCATGGGCCTTGTATTCTAAGTGGAAATGGTTGCCCTTATCCCAAGGGCTATGAAGAGTTATTGACAAATTTTAAACATAAAACTCTTGTATTTAAAATGTGAATCTCAGGTTCATATAGAGAATAGATTGATTGGATGGGTCAAGGTTTTCCTTCTTTTTCCTGTGGCAGCCTTTTTTTTTTTTTTAAATCAACTTTACTGTGATGTAATTTACATAAAATAAAATGTATCCACTTCAAATGTACAGTTAAATGCATTTAGAATAATGTATACACCTGTGTAACTCCTGCCACAATGAAGACATAGGCTATTCATTACTCAGAAATTTCTATGCTGCCCTCCTACAGTCAATCTTTTTTGCTAACCAAGACCCCACACTCACCTTTAGCCCTAGGAACTTCTGAAGTGTCTTTTGTTTATAATGATTAGCTCTGGCTTGTCTAGAATATCCTAAGAATGACATTTTAGTGTTCATATTCTTTTAAATCAGGTTTCTCCTCAGCATAACAGTTTTGAGACTCATTCATATTGTCATAATTTGTTTTTCCCAGGACTCTGTTGGAAATTTGAGGTATTTCCAGTTTTCAGCTATTATAAATACTGGTGCTATGAATATTCATGTGCAAGTATTTGTGTTGGCACAAGATTTCTTTTTTCTTACATAAAAACCTAAAAATGGAATAGCTGGGTCATATGGTAGGCAAATATATATTTAACTATATAAATAACTGCAAAACTATTTTCCAAAGTGGTTGTCATATTTTACATTTCCATCAGCAATATGAGAGTTCCAACTGCTCACATCTTTACCAACACTGGGTATTGTCAATCTTTCTAATTTTAGACATTCTAGTAAGTGTATAATGGTGTCTCACTATGGTTTTAATTTGCCTAATGACGAATGAGCAACTTTATGTGTAGTTCCTTGTCACTCATCATATACGTTCTTTTTTAAATTAAAAAAGAAGTTTCAGAGGTAGAGGTCTGTGACTCATCAGTCTTATATAATGCCACCCAGTGCTCATTACATCACCTGCCCACTTTAATGTCTATCACCCCGTTACCCTGTACCCCCCCACCCTCCCTTCCAGCAACCCTCAGTTTGTTTCCTATGGTTCAGAGTCTCTTATGGTTTGTCTCCCTTACTGGTTTTGTCATATATGTTCTCTGTTAAAATCTTGTCTGTTAAAAACTGTTTGCCTCTTTACTGATTGAATCATTTATTACTGGGTTCTAAGAGTTATTTACATATCCTCAAAACAATTCATTAGTGAAATACATGTAGAATTGATCCTTGAACAACATAAGGATAAGGATGCTGACCTCCAAGCATTCAAAACTCCATGTATAAATTTTGATTATCCAAAAAATGTAACTGCTAATAGCCTACTGTTGACTGAAAGCCTTATTGCTAACAGTTAATTAAGACATACTTTGTATGTCATACATATTATATAATGTATTATTATAATATAGTATGCTAGAGAAAAAAGTCTTTAAGAAAATCATAAGGAAAAAATATTTTCAGTTCTGTACTATGTTTATTGAAAAAAAATCCACATGTAAGTGGACCACACAGTTCAAACTCATGTTGTTCAAGGTTCAACTCTATATAGCAAATATTTTCTCTCTTGTTTCTTGTGGCTTGTCTCTTGATTTTATTAATGATGTCTTTCAAAGAGAATTTATAAATTTTAACAAAACTGCAAAGTCATGGTCTAAACACTCTAGTTAAAAGGCAGAGATTGATAAGTGGATAAAAAAAAACCAGTATATGCTGTCTAGGAAGATACAGTTTAAATACAAAGACATAGGTAAAGATATACTTTAAATATAAAGAGGCAGGTGGATAGGTGAAAGCAAATAGATGGGAAAAGATACAGCATGCAAACAGGAGGCATGAGAAGATGGTGGAGTGGCTATTTAAATATGTGATAAAGTGGCTTGCAAGACAAATGATAATATTAGAGGTGAAGAGAGACATTTCGTAATGAAAAAAGAAAAAGCATATTAGCAAGACTTGACAATTTTAAGTGTATATATGTCTATTTACAGAGTTTCAAAATACCTAAATTAAAAATTTATAGAATCAAAGGAAGAATCTTGTAACTCCAAAGTTATAGTAAGATATTGTAATAGTTGTCCTTTGGCAATTGATAGCACACCTACTTATAAATCAGTACATTTCTTGAATGTAATTACTTTAGAACACTAGACCCAGCCACTGAAGAATACCTATTCTCTTCAGGTTCACATGGTGCGTCGTTAGATTATAACACATTTTAAATAAATTTAAAATTATCAAAATCATGTGAATCGTATTCTCTGATCATAACAATCAGATTAGGAATTAATATAAGTAAGATAGCTAGGAAAAACTGCCCATAAATCTGGAAACTAACCAACACACTTTTATATAACTCATGGGTCAGTTAGCACTTAACAATCTTTTGTCTCACTTTTTTTTTTTTTTAAACAAAGGACAAACAATAAGACCTCCTTAACGTGAAGATGAAGTAAGGGAACAGAGGTTAGATTGCTTCGATTGTTTGGAGGTCATATACAAATACAGTATTCTCTGAAAATAAAGACTGAAGCCTTCTCTGAATAATAGCAAAACTACTTCTACTATTATTTATTGTAGTCAGAGAGGATAATCATGTGCCAAAGGGGAAAAATGATAGCCACCTTTGCCACCCGCTCTTCTGGTTTCATGATACAGAACAATTTATCCCATCATTTACGGCTGTAATCCAAATTCTGTCATTGCCACCGCCACATTCTCCCTTGATTTTTCTTTTTTTTTTTCTATCTTGTTTGTGATAGGGGGAGAAAATATTCTTCCTGAAGAATATTGTGTAACATTATGTCCTTAAGTGCAGGCTGGTAAACTAAGCCAGTTGGTGGTGGTCTTGGTGTGCTTCTTTCTTCTTTATCTTTTTATTATTTTCCTTCTTTCCCTTCCTTTCTCCCATGTTCTCTTTCCTCTCCCTTTTCTTTCTCATTACCTGTCCCCTCTACCTCCATTCTGACTCACTTGTCAAAACCAGCCCTATGATGGAATTCAGCACTAATGATGTTACTCTTAGTTCACTGGGGGGAAAAAAATCCAATATTTTTTACATTAACCTTAGAGATGTTTGGTCTTGACACTGTGGTCCAGAGTAGTTAAGTGACTTTAATCTGATATAAATCCACTCCTCTGACCACTTGTTACATCTCTGAATTTTAAGTCCCAATGAAGCCCGTGAAAATGGTCTTGCTGAAAGTCCTTTTCCCACCTCTGTGAACTGCCAGGTTGGCTGACTTGATCCTCTCTATTGCTGCCCCTATTTTTTCCCTAATGACTTGAGTTTGGCTCTAAACCTTTACAGTGCTGTCCAAGATCAGTTGATACCATGGCTTGTGTTTCCTTCCTGGATCTTTCTCCTCTTAACTAGTCTATTCCTCAGCTTCCTCCTCTGTGATGTCTCTCATGGTGCTTCTCATTCTCATTTGGTCATTTGGTCAGCTGCTTTCTTTCTTTCTTTCTTTCTCTCTACTTCTTTCTTCTTCTGTCTCCTACATCTAAACATTATATAAAAACATCTTTGGCCTCATGCTTCCCTTTTATCTGGTTTCCTAACCAGACTCTTGTCAGTTCTAGAGAATAGGATATTGCTCTTCACCCTTCTCAGGCTACTTCTGATGAAAAAGCCACTTATTAAACCACATTATGGCCTATGCCATATGTTAGCAACTCCAAATACAATTTACTTTTGGCCAGAAGAACACAAAAGAATAGTGATACTGCTTTTGTTTTTAAGTGAATTTATTGTGGAGATCTCAGTTACTTGAGGCATTCTTAAGAGACGACACCAACATTAGTGCCAGTTGAAATCAGAGGGAAGGAAAAAGGAATAAAATAATAAAATATTTGGTGACTAATAATTGGTATTGTATTTTCTGGAGGAACTCTTTGCCTACAAAATGGAGTTAGCCATCCCTGGTTTGTGAAATATACCTTTTTTTCCTCTAGGTTGCTGTCCCATTTCAGGGTCAGTCACTACACTGACCTTCAGAGTTATATATAGCTGGAATCTCTTTTATTTAGTTTAATACTTTGCAAGACATTGTACTCAGAGCTTGACCTGGATGAGCATAATCCTCGTGGCCATACTCAGAACCAAGTGCTATTATTACCTTCATTGTATGAATAATGAATCAGTGTTAAGTCTATGAACAAGATAAACCAAAATTTGATTGTAGCTCACCAACTTCCTAGATATCTCATGATGGGGAAGTTAGTTAACTTGTCTCAGTATCAATGCATGCACCAGGATAATTGCTATTTGATTGGGAAAAGAGGTCATTTGACAAAAGTAAATGAAGGTCTCCAGAGGCACTGTGGGTAAAACCTAATAGTCAGAAATATTTGTTTGGCCTTAAGTAGTCTGGAGGACAGGAGGAAAGCTGTTCTCATCCTTTGCATATACTTTCAGAGATGCAGGAGAGAATGCAATGATGACTTGGCTCTTCCAAAGAAAAGTAAGTTTAAGTTTGTAAAGGCAAGAAGGAAAATGTAGCAATGGCTATATGATACATACCCTACCCCCCCCCCCATACAGATGGGCTAGAGACTTAATGGTCCTCAAATAACAGATGTTAATGCACCATAAACAGAGAAAAGCACTAGCTCTGCTAGAATTCCCAGGAAAATTACATCAAATCTGTGGGCTTTCCCTATTTCAGGTTGATTTATATTTATAGGTAGTATGAAACTTGCTACCCGATTAGCTAGTTATTAAGCAAATACACAAATGACAAGAGGCCCAAGACTAGCAGAACATGGGATTTACTTATCTTAAATATATTTTATATATAGAAAATTCTGCTATGTACTGGATTTATTATGATCTAAGATAGATAATAGCCGACCTCATTGGGTTTCCCGTAGAGAAGACAAACATTGATTAGATACATAAATAATCAACTAAAGGTATCAATAAGTAACAGAACACGTTTTAGGGCATCTAGACACCATATTTAAGTCTTCTTTGATCACTAAAGATTCTGTGGCTTTGGGCAGGATACCTAAAAGTCTGTTTCTTCCTTGTTGAAATAATAAGGAAATAGTACCATCATTCCAATCTGTTATACAGGGGAAAATATGGCTGGATTTAAAAGTATCCAAATTATTTGAGCACTTGCAGATTGTACAATAATGTTAACATATAATTAGTATCCTGATAGACAGCAATGTTAAACTTGAAAAAAATTAAATGAGAAAATTTTACATTGCCTCCATAGCAAAATGCTTGGTGTAAGTAGTCAATAATGTTATTTCCCTTCCACTGCCCATCCTCTTTCTTGAGGAGTAAAATATGCGTTCAGACAGAAATATCCATGTCAGAAAATGGGGAGAGTACACACAAGTAAATTAGCAGCCTTCTTCATGAATATTTAAAATAGCTAGTAAGAAAGCACACTCCCATTTGTGCTAATTTCTGTTATTTTAAAAGTCATCTGTGGTTTTGGCTTATGGAGGATGAATCTTAAAGAATTTATTTTCCTGCATAGCATAATCAGGTTGGAAAGAAATAATCAAAGTGACTATAAAGCCTTTTGCTACTATCAGCGCTAATAAGAGAAAAATCTGATTTTCAATTCATAGCAGCCTGGTCTGATTTTTAAAGGAGGATTTCCTAATGTCAGAAAATAAGCAAGCTCTGCCTCTCTCCATAGGCAGATATGTAAATACAAGGATGGATGTGGGGAGGGAGAGAGACACAGAGGGGGGAGAAAAAGGGAGAATTATTCTTCTTGTTCTTCCTATCATAATGGTCAATGGTGATGTAAGGCCAAGTTTCCAATGACTGAACAGTAAGAGAAGGAGATTATTGATGCTTGAAAGAATCTTGTTGTGTTGTTTCTCTTGGGCCCTAATATATCTCTACCGCATAAGAATGAAATATTAGATCTGAGTGTAGTATTTCCATTTGGGAGTAGAGCACCAGCTGTCTTCTTAAATTTCCATGCCACTTAATCTAGCTCTAAGCTTGGTTAGCTTTCAGTTCACAAAGAAGGCAACAACAGTTACACAGGGTCACATTTTCAGCAAGGTCTCTGAGGTAATGAAGGGTACCAAGTATGCTAATAAAGAGAGCAGTGAAGTTAATTCCTTGAGGGAAGTGGAAAGACATGGCTCCAAGAGCCACTTTTTGGTGCAATGCAAGAAGTGACCTGGCAATAGAAGGAGTTAACATTGAAAGGCAAGAATTTGAGAGTTTCTCAGCATTGCTAGGGGATTACCACTCAATTAGCCTTACTGATGACAATGTTGAATTTATTACCTGGTATGTTCATTTCTCTCCACATAAGCATCAAAAGATACTTAGGGTCAAAACTCCCGAGATGATCATCTAGAGAGCTACTCACATTAAAATCATCTGCTGCATCAGCCCTCTCCATCCACAAAATAAACTTGCAAAGGATGATGCTGATATGTCCATTCTAATCACTACTAAGATTTTTCATAGGCTACTGGTACATTTGTCAAAATTTCCAAGACCTTCATTCCTATGCTAGGTCAGAGGGGAAAAAATAGATATTTAAATAAGCTTTGAACAATTCCTTTAAATAAGTCAAGTAATTCTGTCAGAACATCATATAAAAGTTTTAGAGTTGAGGTCACTCATCTGAAAATAACTTCTCATCTGACTCCCTAATATGTGCTTGTCAGAGAAGTTTCATTAATATTAAATATTCAATTAAGACTATACTATGGTAGCATACACAGAAAAATACATGAAAAACAAAAAAGCTGAGAGCTACCAAGAAATCATACTGTTATTCAGGTGCATACCTTATACCTCTTTTAAGATTAATAGGTGGTTGATAAGCATAATCCAGAATAAATCATAGCATCAAAGAATATTAATGATACAAACTATGCTGATATACTTCTCTCCTATTGTCATTCTAACTACTGTGTAACAAAATAGCATACAATAGCATAAAATAACAAACACTAATTGTCATGTTAATAGGCATGGCTTTGCCTCAGCTAAGGCCAAGTTTCCAATGACTAAACAGTAATGGGCCGTGGGACTGCTTATCTTTGGTCTATGTGGACTATGGATCAATCCAAGTCTGCCTTATGTCTCCTCTAGGTCCTCAGATATCTTGGAATGTTCTTCAAATGACAAAATTTGGAAGATCCCAGATACATGAATAAAAACATGCAGTGTTTCTTAAAGCTTAGGATCAGAACTCTAGCTGTTGGATCTCACAGATGGTTACTTCTCCTCCCTTCCATTGGCTGAAGCAAGTCACAAAGAGGAGAAGAAACATGTTCCTCCCAAATAAGTAGATGGGGGAGTCATTACTGTTGAACAAAAAGTGATTTTACTCAAGCTGTTAACAGTAATCTAACCTCCTTATTTCCCAGGGAGGAATGCTGGAGGCACTGGCCGCACTTGCTCTTGTATGTGTGTGTGTGTGTTTGTGACATGTTTCAGGGAATGCTACAGGTTAATTTCAAAACTAGAATAATAGCAATGTGCTCCATATTAAACATTCTTTTTAAACATTTTATTTATCCATTCAAGAGAGAGCATGAGTGGGGGAAGGGGAGAGAAAGAAAGAGAGAAGCAGGCTCCCCACTGAGCAAGGAGTCTGACACGGGACTCTATTCCAGGACTCTGGGATCATGAAGCAAGTCAAGGTCAGACACTTAACCGACTGAGCCACCCAGGCGTCCCTGTGCGCCATATTTTAAAACAGGAAACTCCAGTATATTTTAATATAGTGCTTTATATTATATACTGTACCCTCTTGGAACTGACATATTTTCCCAAGTGATGAACTATTGCTTCTCAAAATCTCATTGTAGGCGGTATGAAAGGTATGTTTTGATTTTTTTTTTAAGTTAATAGCTTCCTCCTTCATACCCAATTGATATGCACACAAATAAACATACAGATATCCACAGATAACATAGAGGGAGGGGAGAATGAAGGGAGAGAGAAAATACTAAAGTAGAAATGCAATTATTTATCCAATTGAAAGCTAAGCCAGCCCTAACTGAATTTGGAGCTGCAGTATTTTTGCTATTTTCCCCCTTAGGAATCTCCAGGACAAAATAGAAGCTGCTAGGCAATCTCCATACCAAGTTTGTCATTTTGTTAACAGGAATGGGAAGTGTGGATTGATAATCAGGGCAACAAACCCAGCAGAGCCAAAAATTTCTATTCCTTCTCTTTCAGTAGGGATAGAAAACAAAAATTATTTTTTTTTAATTTACAAGACTTTTTTTTTATATCTCAGAAAAGCAGGATGTGCTGACAAGATAGGTCAATCAGAAGCTATTGGAAGAACATTTCCTTTCTTGACATAAACCCTATGAATACATAAAAAAGGAATTGCTGTAACAGAAAAAAAATACTATTACAGCTGTGACTAGTGGTATGTACCGAACAGCCTGCAAATCTCACCCAGAATCACTCCGGAATTCACTCACCACACATTTACTGAGCTGCAGATGGTCTTCTTGCTTATCTGATGGCAGATATCTCTAAACTGTTGGAATTACCCAACAACTTAACTTTTTGAACAACTTTTCAAAGACTCCCTACAGATTTCTTCTTTACTCAATGAATGTAGAAGGAACAGATAACTTACACAGCACTTGGTGGACTCATGTTGCATTGGTTTGTTAATGGAGACACGAAGTATGGAATTAATGCTATCACGGAAAAGGCAAAATGCATACTGCTTGACAATAATGATTTTACTCTCTTTCTTAGGATTTTGTGCTATACCTGTATCCAATTTATGCTTCAGGTTTTCATGGTTTCACAATGGACTACAACATAGTTTATCTCGCAGGTGTTCCTCTCCCAGGCATTTCCCTTACTTTGAGTTTCCATGAAATTAATGGGAGAATGACATATTCCAATAGAAACCCTACATCACCCCCCTAGACATAACCATTAAACTTTCCTCTACACGAATTCAAATTAGTATTTTCAGCACATGAAGGGAGCGGTTCTGTGGTTTAAATATCTTTAAGACAAAATTGGCCTTTCTATTTTATTTTTAAACAAAAAAATCTATTTTTTCTCTTCTATCACTACTGTGCCTTCTCCTCACTTAAATGGAAAAGCTAATCCTAGAGAACAAAGGGGTAAACTCATGTTTTGAAATGACCACAAACATATGCAAAAGAACAGGACGGAAAGACCAGTGTTTTTCTTTTTAATGAATTTTATGTTATCTATGAAACTGTTTTTCATGAAACATGCTTTCCAAAGCAAGCAATCGAAACACCCACCACTGCTTCTAGACTGTGCAGAAGAAAAGACAAGTCAGATAGACCTGTATTAAAATTCTGTCTCTGCAAATTACAAACTATGACCTTGAATGAGTTACTTAATTTCTGAGTTTTTATTCCTCTGGAAAAATAGAAATGATACCTATTTAATAGAGTTGTGATAAGGATAAGAATGATACATGCAAGGTGCTTGGCTCTTGGTGAGTATTCAGTAAATGATAATGTTTACTATATCATTATATTTGGAAAATAGTAATGCATGGCAAGCAAGAGTTCACCCTCTGGAATCAAGGTGCATCTGGGTTCAAATCCAGGCTCCTCCTGTAGCTATATGAAGAGTCACTGATGAGTTTACCTTTACCATAAGACTCAATTTCCTACTTTTTATAGGCTCATAGTATTTGGGGGAAATTCTTAGCCCCGGCCCCTTGCTTAGTAGATAGTTGTCACTGAGTAAGCAGTAGCCTTACTCAGGTGGAATGAGTCATGGCAATACGCCTAGTGAAAATCCTTATTTGATAAAATTCTTATAGTTTTTTGTAGGTAATATTTTAGTCCCTGTTCTAGATTAAAATATAGCAAGATCCCCTTGAGAAGCCCTTCTGAAACCACCTTTCTCTACTGACATCTCACTGACCCCAAACAGATATATGTCTCCAAGAGTAAATTCATAATTGTCATTGTGACTTTCTCTAAGGACTCTTTCCATTTAGTCCTAAGGGATGATCTCTCACAAGTGGGGAGGACTCCCATGCAGTAGAGGCCGGAGAGGGACAGAGAGGAAGAGATCTGTTCTCATCCTTTGCCTCTTTGACTTTTACCTGCATGCTTCCTTGAATTCCTAGGTAATACAGTTGAGTGAAATATCTCCCTAGAGAAAACCTGGACATTTTGAATTTGAAAGATAAGGTGAAGATACAGGGCTGTTCCTGACTCATACACAGACAGCTGGCTGCCTCAGTTACCTGCTTAACTCCTGACAACCTGTGCCACCTCTTCCAGAGTATACAAAGCTGTGACAATTCTCCTTCAACATCCTGCCAATTTGGTGGGGTGGGCAGCTTGCTGGAAAGATTAATGTCACTGGCCACTAATCTTATAGTCTTCTGCTTATTCAGGAAAGTTATCATTATGTTCCAGCAAGCCAGACATAAAATAAATTTTATTTCTATTTAGATGTAATGAGTAGAAAGAAGGAACAGCAAGAGTCATTTTAAAAAATCGTTTTAAAAAATTGTTTTAAAACACGTATTCCACAAATGTTGTTCACATTTGTAATTCAACTAACCAAATTTGCCTTTTCTCTTGCTTTCATATAGGGAGGGGGAAAAAGTGCTCCTTTTTGTTTATATTGTGCAAACAAAACTGGCGATTTTAATAAAGGCAATTTGTTTAATCAATGTATCTCTTTATATACAAATTTCAATTAAACAACTGGTTTGATTGATTTCCCCTCTGTCAGCCTTAGTTAACTATATTAATTTCAGATAGTCTCATTCCTGAACTTTAGTCAAAGGACATTTGTAGGTCTGGCTGCACAAGAATCACCTTGGGAGCTTTGCAATAAATAGTTTCTTGGGCCTTATTCCTGATGCTTCAGATTCAGAAGCTCCTGACCTGGGAATCTATATTTCAACAAAGATCTCAGCTATCAGCAGCAGTCTTAAATTTGTCATATGTAGCACCAAACTGGTCATTCACATGACAAATAGGGATACTGTAGTTTCCTTAGGATATCTTCCTCTGATTGCTTTCATGATTTATCAGATTATTTGATCAATCCTTGTAAGTCAGCATATGTAACCATGGTGTCTTCTAGAGCACTGGCTTCTAAACTCATGGGGCAGGTGGGCAATATGGGGAGAATACACAATGGGGGTTATTCTCGCTTTTTCTCTTCTTATTCATCTCTATGACCACTGATATCTTTCTATATATTTTCCCCAGTATGGTAAATAAATGAGGGACTGGATGAACAATGACATTACATTCTAAATAGGAACAGAGATCCTGAGAAGAGGCAAATTTGAGTGTCCCTGTGGGCTATTTCAAGCTTGGAAACTGTCTTCAGATGAGATTTCCACAGCATTGACTAAGCTATCTGCAAAGTCTGAAGATGTCCTTGTCATAACCACTGGTTATTACTGGCCAAGGTAGTTGCATCTCTAATTCCTGCTGATGTCAGTCATTTCACTGGTTCCATAACTGATGTCCTCAACCTCTAAATCCAGCCAGCTTTGGCCAGTCTTTGTCATTAATCAGAAAGTGAGGGTGAGATATGTGGGAACATTTTTTTCCAACTCTAGGAGAACAGGGTTAAAGGTACCTAAAAAAACAGGCATGCAGGGACGCCTGGGTGGCTCAGTTGGTTAAGCAGCTGCCTTCGGCTCAGGTCATGATCCCAGCGTCCTGGGATCGAGTCCCACATCGGGCTCCTTGCTCCACGGGGAGCCTGCTTCTCCCTCTGACTCTGCCTTCCACTCTGTCTGCCTGTGCTCGCTTTCGCTCGCGCTCTATCTCTGACAAATAAATAAATAAATAAAATCTTTAAAAAAAAAAAAGATTTAAAAAAAAAACAGGCATGCATTAATTTCTAAGATACTTAGAAAAATCATTTTTATGTAAGAATGTCAGCAATCTGGCAAAAGACTTTTCAAAGGAAGTCTAGTCTGTTAAAATATCCCAATATGGGACAAATGTGGTATTTTTCCAATATAGTCAGTTGGAAAGGAAACAGATACAAACATTTAAAAGATCTGAAGCAGCCCTGAGCCATCAGATCAGGATACTTTTGAAAATCTTAGCAGGTAAGATTCTTGAATAGCAGAAACATCCACATAGCAGCTAGTGAGCTGCAGAAGGATATGAGGTGGCCAAATAGTATAAGATAACTTAGGTAGGGGAAAAAGAGCTTCTACGATTGCCCAGTTACACATACTCTCAAAGCAGAAATGCGTTCACAGAAAACACATTAAGGATCTAAATACAAATCTACCTTTGACATGTTTCATCACGTTGTTAGAGGGCTCACAACATGAATTCATCTTTATTCTCCATTTGTTTGGTATGGCTGTTGATGACAAATCTATTTGGGATGATCTATATTGATAGATGGTTGGTATATGGGACCCACTGAATGTCTTTCCAGTCCTACCTCTTTGGAACTTGACACCCTGCCCACAGAAGTGGACCCCTCTCATCTTTATTAGTGCTGTATATCCCCTACCTTCAGACTATAACTGACTAGATCAGAACCACACACCTGATCTGAGTTGGATTGATCTGATTCTCTCTCTTTAGACTTTGATATTAAATTAGCTCAGAATTTACACATGGTAAAGTTTTTACAAACCACGTGAATAGTGATGTTGGAAGACTGAGGTGTTGGATTGTTTCATTTTCTTAAATGGCAAAGGAACTAAGGATTAAAAATAGTTAAAAGAGAGAGCTCAGGAACAATTAAATATGATTTTGTGACAAACTCTCATCTCTTCCCACTCACTGATACCAAAAGAACAATGAAACACTAATGTATGTTTCATTAATAATAAGAGCAATAATTTTTCGTCATTAAATACAGCAAAAATGGTTTATTGTCAATATATTCTTGATATACCTTAATGAGAAAAAAGAATGGTTCTACTTCTCATGGCTGGAACTGTGAATCACTACATCATCGGCCAGCTGACACCTCACTGGGGATCCTAGAGATGTCTGTGCAGAAGACAACGCCAATGGCCTACTCTGTGCATTTACCAAGTGTCCTACTCTGAACTCCTGTCCAGAGTCCAGGAATGAGCAACATCTTTCAAAGAGGTTCTTTACCTTCTCTGCCCTCACCTAACTTCAACTCCCTTTTTTCTATATGTAGAAATTAATCAATTAATCAATCAGTCTAGCTCACAAACCTTGAAAGAGAAACTCATTGAAAAGAGTAAAAAGAACAGAGTTTCTCTCTAAATAACAGGTATTCCATGATCTTCTGCTGAGTTCTCCTTGGCATTATATCACAGTGCTTTTCAAACTTTAATGTGCACACAAATCACTGAGGTTCTTATCAAAATTCAGACTCTGATTTCATATGTCTTGAGTGTGTCTGAGATTTATCTGCAGTTCAGGAAGCAACCAGGTGGTGCCACTGGCCGCCACTTTAGGTATTGCGTCTTTATGGTCCAGTGAGAGGACACTGGCAGATCCCTTCGCCCAAGTGAGGAAAATGCTCCAGATTATACTAACCAAATGAGAAAAAAAAGAAAGAGAGAGAGAGAGCTTCTTAAAAGGAAGAATCCCAAGTGCTATTAGAAGAGAACTCATGGGGTGCCTGGGTGGCTCAGTGGGTTAAAGCCTCTGCCTTCGGTTCAGGTTATGATCCCAGGGTCCTGGGATCGAGTCCTGCTTCGGGCTCTCTGCTCAGTGGGGAGCCTGCTTCCTCCTCTCTCTGCCTGCCTCTCTCCCTACTTGTGATCTGTCAAATAACTAAATAAAAATCTTAAAAAAAAAAAAAAAAGAGAACTCATGACATAAATGTAAGAGTAGTCAACTTTTTCTCAGTCATGTGGCTGCTTGGCATTCTGGGTTTTGACAAATATCTCAACTCTAATTCTAGAGTGATGAAAATGGGAAAAGGAGGTTTGATTTCTTATGGTCATTCCTATACAGGTTTTCTCAATCTAGTTAGTTAAATAGTTAATAGTTAAATTAATTTCTATGTATATTACTGAATTAATCCAAAAGCAACCTAATAAAATAGGTACTATTATTCTCTCCTTTACAGATGAGGAACTTGAGTCAGGGGAGTATTTGCCCAAAGTCACAAAATTAATAATCAGGAAAGCCAGGATTTAAACAAGGGCTTTTAGATACTTATTCTCAACCTCTGGGATATCCTTTTAGATTTTAAATCAGTGTGAGAATCTTAAACAAATAAAGCTATTGTTCAAGTCTTACTGAAAATTGTCTTTCATTTTTAAAAACTTAGATGTTTGGTGTAGAATTTGCTGTTTTAATCAGAAGGAAAATTTGATTAACACCCTTTGTCCTTCTGGCATTATATTTTGTATCCTCTGTTCTCCATGCAAAGGCCAGATTGAGAATTGAGTAGCAGAAGGAGATGAAACCAGAATAAAATAAATAGAAACCATTCCACTGGTAACAGTGTTCTTGTATCCCCTTTTAGAAGAGGAGATTTTGAAAGGGTTATTTTATCACCATCTGTGAGAAATTCAGTTTCAATTACAGAAAAAAAAATTGAAAATAATTTATGGAGCAAATTTTGCTCTAAACTGTGAAAAAGTTTTTTTGCTTTTTTTTTTTAACAGAAGGATGTGAAAACTGGTAGAACAAATCATCTCTATTCTATGAAGTAAACTTGATGTCACTGAAGAAATCTGGGGCTCCCAATGGACTCTGGGATAGGAGAAAAATACACTCCCATTAAGTCTCAGCGCCAGAGATTTTACTTCTTAAAATTTACTGGCATAGTTACAAAATTCTGTAACAGTTGAATGCCATTCCTCTTAGCCAGACAGCTGTCTCTCACATTTTCTTCTCTATGGAGCCAATATTTATTTCTACCAGAAGACTCTAGATCACAAGTCATTTGACACTTTTAGTTTATCTTCGTTAGCTGAAAAGGTTAATTTAATGCTTTCTCCATGCATATTACAAATAGTTTTTAGAGCAGCAGCTTCATTTAAGGAAAAGGTTTCATGACATTTTATTCCCTTGGATTCCTAGGCCATCACAAGGTTTGCCCTCATAAGCAAATATGAAGCTTCTGCTTCATGTTGAAATGCATTGCCTCATCACTTTATGGATGTGGCCATCACATCTTTGGCTTAGCTCCCTTTCCAGATTTAAACTCATCCCCCAGCTTCTGGGCATGTTAGAGGTTGAGGGCTTACACCTGAGTCTTCTCTGGAAATTCTACACAAGTGAGCTGCCTCATGTAGGGTTTCACCTCATCCATGGAATAGTAGGCATGAAGAGATGGAAGCCCAGCTCCCTTGCCTCTCTTTGGGCACCTGGAATGTCCATCCCACATCCAAAGTGCCCCATGAGACCAG
The DNA here is from genome assembly GCF_022355385.1 of Mustela nigripes. NCBI lineage: Eukaryota > Metazoa > Chordata > Mammalia > Carnivora > Mustelidae > Mustela > Mustela nigripes. The sequence goes on along the minus strand of NC_081560.1, from coordinate 26,547,633 downwards.
TGGAGGCAATAGCTGCAAATGTGTCACAGTTCAACCTCTCTCTGCCCATTCCAGCTTCTCTGTTTCCTCACAAGTGTGGTTCCCAAGAACAGTCACCAACAAAGCTCCTGTGTGGAGACTTCAGAGACTCAGTTTTGGATCCTGACCTGCACCATCACCAGTGCCCGGGGACACTTGGCCCCATGACAAAGACATTATTCCCTCATTCATAAGTCCCTTCATTCATTCATTCATCAAATATTTTTCAAGTCTCCACTATGCTGGGCATAGTATTAATTGCTGGGGATATGATGGTAAATGAGACAGATGTGATACAGACTGTATGGGGACACTATTGGGGTTTATTAGAAAAGAAGCAGGTATAGTAAATTTAAATATGTGCTACAATAGGAGAAACTCAAGAAGGGAGGACCAAAATGGTTTTCAGAGATTAAATTATTATGTCACCCCACAAGCAGTGTACAAGAGTTCCAGCTTTCAAATCCTTACAAACATTTCATATGACCAGTCTTTTTAATTTTAGCTCTTCTGTATCTTATATGGTTTCAATTTGCATCTCCTTAATTATTTTGTGTGCTTTTAAGATTTTATAAGAAATTAAGTTATGATGTATCTTGGTGTAGTTTTCTTAATGTGCCATATGCTGGCATTTATAAAAGTTTTGGATCTGTAGGCTTATAGTTTTGATCAAGTTTGGAAAAATTTTTGGTACTGTTTTTTTCAAATATGTTTGTCCCATTCTTCTCTCTCTCCTCTTATTCAGAGTTCAACTGATGTGTACTTGGTCACTTGAAGTTGTCCTGAAGCTCTGTGGTATTCTGTTAGGTCTTTTTGGTTGTCCTTTTTCTCCATTTCATTTTCAATAGTTTCTATTGCTGTGTCTTCAGGTTCATTACTTTTCTTCTGCAACATGTGTGTTGCCATTAATCCCATCCAGTGTATTTTTCATCCCTCCCATCCAAGTACTAAACAGGCCTGACCCTGCTTAACTTTCAAGATCAGACGAGATCTGGCGCATTTTGGGTGGTACGGCCGGAGATGTATTTTTCATCTCTAACATTGTACTTTTCAACTCTAGAAAGAAGTGCTATGTGGGTCTTTAAAAAAATAAATTTCATGTCTCTACTTAACATATTCAACCTTCCCTCTAGCTTCTAGCTTCTTCAATATACAGAATGTAATTATAATTACCTTTCTAATGTCCTTTGTTAATTTTAATGTTGGTGTCAGTTCAGGTTCCATTTCAGTTGATTGATTTTTCTCATTATGGATCACATTTTCCTGCTTCTTTGCATGCTTGGTAACTCTTTATTGTATGCTGGAAGTTGTGAATTTGATCTTGTTGGATGCTAAATATTTTTATATCCCAATAAATATTCTGTGCTTTGTCCTGGAATGTGGTTAAATTGTAGTTTTGATCTTCCTTTTTTCATTTTTTAGGCCAATTCAGAGCAGTGTTTGGTCTAGGTCTAATTATTCACATTGCTACTGAGGAAGAACCTTGTGATTATTCTACACTATGCTTCATGAATTATGAGTTTTTTCAGTGTGGCTGGTAGAAAAAGTCACAATTCATGGCCCCATCTGAGCACCAACTTCTATTCCCTGATTCTACTGAGTAGTTCTTTACCTGGCTTCAGGTAGTTTCTCTACTTGCATGTGTTGGTAACTACTCAGATGAAAACCTGGAAGGGATATTCTACATATCTCTGGAGCTGTCCCTTTGTGGTCTCTACTTTCTGTGTACTCTAACCACTGTGATCTCCCTCAACTTTGTCTCATTAGTACGAGAAGTCTCCTGAGCTACACTTAGGTTCTTCCTTCCTAGCTGAGACCTAGAAACACTTTCAAGGTAGTAAGCTTATAATTCATCTGTAGGGTTCACCTCATTTGTTTCCCATCTCTTAGGCTTCATGCCTCCTTTTCCCTAGAGCCCAGGGTCTCAAAAAGTATTGTTTCATTTTTTTCCTATTTTTTATATTATTATTTCAGGAAGGAGGGTAAATTTGTTCCCTATTCCTCCAGCTTGTCTGGGAACAGTGCAAGATTTTAAACAGAGAATGGCCTGATAGATTTTGAGAAACACCCAGTCTACAGTATGGAGAATGTTGAACTAAAGCAAATCTGGGGAAAGACAGAGAGTCAAATAAAGAGGCTTTAACACAGGTTAGGTGAGATATCCTAGTACACAACAGATTGTATCATCTTGCTTTGCCAATTACTGTCAGAGAGGAATCATGACAGTCACCATCGTATAGGGAGGAGAAAGAATGATGTGTGTGTGTGTGTGTGTGTGAGAGAGAGAGAGAGAGAGAGAGAGAGAGTGTGTGTGTGTGTATTTAAGGATTGATATGTAGTATATAAAAATACAAAGAAAGGAGTCAACTTTCCAGTCCGTCTCCAGTGCAGCATGGTATGAGACATCTCATGGATTAACTTTATGTTGCAAAAATAGATCAAAGCATTATTCTGCAAGTTAGTATATTTTGTCCTTCTTCAGCTTGTTCACTATTTCTCGTCACCCTTCCCACAAGCAATTGAAAAAAAAAAAAAGAACACTCAAAGAATATTTCAAATATATACAGAGAGTGAGTTTTTCATTCTCCAAAGATTAGATGAGGCTAAGAAAGGTGATCCTTAAAATGTATATACAGAGGGAGGGAGTGTTGCTGTGTGTGACTCAAACTGAGGGGGAAGTAGAGAAACAACCATGTTCTTGGAAGGGGTCTCATGAATCAGAATCTTCTTTTGCAAGAACCAGGGAGAAAGTGTTATGGACTTAAACTGTCCCAGAGCATGGAGTTCTACTGAACCAATGCCTGTGAACAATAATGCCAACCAACTGCTACATTTGACATCCCAGAACAAAGAGTAGGAAAATGTGGGCAACTTATGTGGAAATGGAGTTGTAAAGAAAACACTTTGTCCCATATCAGAGTTGGGGGAATAGATGAGAACCAGCTGGGCCTTCCTCCGTAAGCTACACTACCTCTGTGTGTTACTTGTGTTACTACTTGTTTCTCCTCTCTTGGTAATAAAATCCTCTTCAAGACACTTAATAGCTTTTCAGAATTTTCTTATTGCTTTACAATCAAAAATTGCTCACAGGATGAGAAATAAGTGATTGATAATGCAGTTATACTAACTAGACTACTACAACAATATAGAAGAAGAAGAATTAATGGAAAATAAACATCATCACTACTGAACTAGGAAAACATAAAAACCAGGTAATTTTATGTGAAACTAATGTTACATTATGTGCCAACTATACTTTAATAGAATAATACTAATAACTGATAAAAAAAAAAACCCAGATAGTTTGGTAGTTTTCTTTCTATAGTTATCATGTTTACATGTGATGTCTCCTGGAAACAAATTCTGAGTTCTACGCTCTTTGATCTATAGCATCTTTCCATTGAAGTAAAAGGTCTCGCACATGAAAATTCTTACTAAATGTTGACCTACAGACAACTTAAAGAATGACTAAAACGAGGTGATTAAAATCTCTAAGCTCCACCTTACCTCTGTAAAATTATGCATTTAACTACTTCAATCCACTGTGTTTTCAGAAACCAAATATACGCACAATACCATAAAGTATGAAATCTTGGTCCCTGGATCTGAAAAAACACAAAACAAAACAAAAAACCCATTACATGTTCTATAACATGTGCCTCCACCGCAGTTCCTTGCCTTGGAAGGCAGAGCTTTTAATATTATTAAAGCTAACCTGGTTAAAATAAGGGGAAGCTATTTAAAACTCTGGCATAAGACTGGTAGAAGTTTGTGGAGTCAACTGGCAGATTCTTTACCCAAGAGGCATATACAAATGCATCATGTTAGGTATATGTATAAAACCAAAGGTAGAAAAAGTATTTTGCCCATTTGTAGCACCTCTGAAAAAGTCTCTTAGACCTGGCAATGCTCACTGTGGCCCAGGGCCTTCATAGTCCTTTTCTAGTCAAGACTCATCATATGCCCTCTGCTGGGTCTGCCTAGTGATACATCCACTCCACTGAGCCTATAAACGGTAGTGCCAAAAAATAACACTTCCTATGGCCTTAGGTTAAATTATGCAGGCAGGATGCTCAGTAGATTGGTATCTAAAGTTAACTTTTGAATCCTTCTCACAAACAATAGAGGATAACATTATTACTTTATCTTAGGCACTGCATTAAGCACTTCACAAACATCACTTCATTTTTACAAAAACTCTCTGAGTTAGGGAGCTCAGAGAAACTGAAACTTAAAGTTTAGTGATATGTCCGGCATCACAGACCTAAGTAAAAGCAGAGTTGGTCTGGAGATTGAGCCCTTGACCTCTATGACTTTTTACAGCTAGTAGGAATTTCTATTGGGAAGTCACCTCTGGTTGTGATCCTACATTCCAGTCCCCTTCCATGCAAATCACCTCATCCCCAGGTCAAGCTTAAATTCAATCAAATAGTAACTGTCCTCACTAAATATTAGACATTCCTTTAAAAAAAAAAAGTTTTAAAAAAAGACGTTCCCTTTTTTAAAAAGAGCATTTAAAAATGCTCTTTCTTCCACTAAATTAAAATTTTAAGAAAAAATTATAGGGTCAAGATCAGGAGGCAATCAGATGTCAAATTAATAACTTCTCTAACAGACAATTAGAAAATTAAGAGATCTAGTCAATTTAAAAATTTTATTTATTTATTTGACAGAGATCACAAGTAGGCAGAGAGGCAGACAGAGAGAGGGGGGGAAGCAGGCTCCCTGATGAGCAGAGAGCTCAATGCAGGGCTCAATCCCAGGACCCTGAGATCATGACCTGACTAGAAGGCAGAGGCTTAACCCACTGAGCCACCTAGGCACTGCTAGTCAATTTAGATTAAGAAAACATTGTTGGGTACCTACTCTTTTTGTCAGGTACTCTTCTTGGACATGATTTGCAAAAATGCCTTTGCCTTTGCCTTTGCACATTACATATCTTGACTAGGAGTTCTTTTCTATCATAAAATATAGGACTGGTATAATGTTTTTTCTACTTGTTTTTTGTATTATTTTTGTAGCTTAATAACTGATCATCTCAGCTGACTTCACTGAGTTAAACCATTTTCAACAATTCCTTTACAGAGAGTGATTGTGAAAATGGGCAGTTTTCCACAATATCAGAGATTCAGCTGGGAAGCATCCATTACATTAATAGAATTTATATAATTCCATTTTATTGCCATCAAAAGGTTGAATCTAAAAGGTTTTACTAAATGTTATTTCCTTTCAAAGAGGTTGTTTCTGTCAAAAATATGAATTATAGAATTCAAAAATGATCATTTTCTCCTCCATATACCTTACTTGGTAGGCAGTCTCTACATTTAAAAGGAATATATATAATCTCCCAACTTGGAACAACTGCAGGTGAGGTTTTGTTATTGTTGATTTATTGATTTATTGATATAGATATAGATAGATAGCAAGATAGATAGATTTTTAACTGTAGAGACTACCAAGTGAGGTAATTTGTGGCATAGAGTCCTTTATAAGAAGGAATGTTTTCTACTTAAATAAATGTCTTCCATGGCAAACCTCACAGAAGCCTTTACTGTGGACTCTCAATGACAGATGATTTCCAATGGTGTTTTGTCAAGCAAACTGAGACATAATGAGAGTAACAGAACAAAAACTTAAGTTTGAACATAGCCCAATCCGCCAGTTCTCTGTTAGGGAGGCATCCGTTAGCTACCTTTTCTCCTCCCCATCCTCTGTATCAGTCAGACTAACTCCTGCTGTCTGAAGTTGGAGGTGGCTTCTTTGGTTCATTCAGATTCGTCATGGCTAACTGTTCTTTTTTTGAAACTACTTGTATAAATAGGTCAGGATAATGAGTAAAGGAGAAAACAAACAAACAATCTTCTGTTATAGTTTCATTCCAATCCCCAAACACACAGTCATGGCCTTATTCTTAGAAAAGACAGGCAGCTCTTGGATGGCACCCCACTTAGGAAAATGACTACCAGACACTAGTTGGGGAAGTGACAAATCTCAAAAGTTTTACAAATATCAGATCAAGATTTTCTTTTTAAAGTCTGGATTTTTATTCCCATTGGAGGCATACCAAAAACCAGAACCATGGTGTGCAGTGTTAGTAACCCAGTGCATCTAACTGCCAGAAAGTTGAAATCTCACCTCACCATTTGCCGCCAGTAGGACTTCTGGCAACTCGTGGCTGTTTTAAATGCAGGCAGAATGGAGTTGCACAGCCAGCCTCCCCACATGGGGAGAGCAAAGGGCTATGCAGAGGTAGAGTGCAGAATGTAAGTGCTTTAGGAAATGAGCTCTAGCTCTAGCTCTCCTTTGTGGAATCAACATCTAATTTACATGTAGAATCAAACACCTACCAGTGAATTAGATGCTTACAAAACAAAAACACTGGAGATTAATGAGCAATGTCAATGATGAACAATTCTGAAGTATTGTGAGGGACAGTTACTAAGTTTATTATTTTTGGAGGGGAATATATTTATAAGATGCATGATAATCAAAGAGAAAATTTAAATCCAGCAGGCATGTATCGTGTTTCTCCAAATTCAACCCCAAAATACAACTAACATGTCTTTCCTACATATCTTCAGGTAGACTGGCTTATCTCTGCTTCTGTCTAGAGTTTGGGGGTGGGCATTGTCTCATCTGAAGCATCTTCTCTTGGCAGAAGATGGGAGTACCTAGATGAGTAGTTACAAATGAGAGATGCCACTTGAAGCCTTGGCTTGGGACTGGTATGTAATCACTTTTTTTGTTTAATTAAACATTTTGTTATTATTGAAACATAGTTGGCATATAGTGTTATATTAGTTCAGGTATACAACATAGTGTTTCAACATTTCTATACATTACTCAGTTCTTAACATGATAAATGTTGTCACTGTCACCATACATTATATTATTGACTATATTTCCTGTGCTGTACTATTCATCTCTCTGATTTCCTTATTTTATAACTAAGTCTGTACTCCTTAATCCCCTGAATCCCCCTCTTAATGCTTTGTTGCCTGTAACCTCCCCTCCCCTCTGGCAATCACCAGTTTATTCTCCGTAGTCACAAGTCTTTGTTTTTTGTTTGTTGATGTTTGTTTATCTGTTTATTTTTAGAGTCCACATATAAGTGAAATCATATGGTATTTGTCTTTCTCTGTCTGACTTATTTCACGTAGTATAATACCCTCTACGTCCATCCATGTTGTTTCAAGATCTTTTTTCCTTTGGCTGAGTAATACTCCATTGTATATATACCACATCTTTTATATCCATCCATCTATCAAGGGACATTTAGGTTGCTTCCATAGCTTGGCTATGGTAAATAATGCTGCCATAAACATAAGGGTGCATATATCTTTTGATATTAGTTTTTTCATTTTCTTTGAGTAGATACCCAGTAGTAGAATTACTGGATTGTACAGTATTTCCATTTTTATTTTTCTGTGGACTCCATACTGTTTTCCACAGCGGTCACACCAATTTACATTCTCTCCAACAGTGCATGGGGGAGTGTCTTCTCAAGAAAGGTAAACAAAAACAAAAACAAACTATTAGGACTACACCCAACTGAAAAGCTTTTGCACAGTGAAGGAAACCATCAACAAAATGAAAAGGCAACCCACTGAATGGCTGAAAATATCTGCAAATAATGTATCTGAAGAGGGGTTAATACCAAAATATATAAAGAACTCATACAACTCAACACCAAAGAAACAAAAAATCTGATTTAAAAAATGCACAGAGGTCTTGAATGGACATTTTTCCGAAGACATGCTAATGGCCAACAGACACATGAAAAGATGCTCAACATCAGTAGTCATCAGGGAAATACGAATCAAAACCACAATGTGATATCACCTCACACCAGTCAGAATGGTTAGCATCAAAACCACAATCATATCTTTCCACATTCCTCTGGCCAAACCCAGGTCCAATTCCACAGCAATGTTTGCTTCTTCATGGAGATGGGGGAATCAGAATGACTATTTTCTGAACAAAAAGCTAATCCAACACATCTTCCCTATCCTCCTAATTTAGAAAATATCAGTAATTAAGAATGAGAAAAATAAAAATTACTGGTTACACTATCATCCAGAGATCACCAGTATTAATCTTTGATATACATTCTTCCAGTTTTTTCTTTCTGGGTGGTGGGAAGGCATTAGTAAAGGAGTCCTGAGGAGGGACAAAGGGAAGAGTCAAGCACAGGTTCCCCAGGGTATTAATTGAAATGGCCTGTGTTTCTGAGCCTATCTCACTGTAAGTGACTACAGAATGGTGGCTGTTATTAGTTAGCCTCTCTGAGCCCCCATTTCAATCAGTAAAATGAGGCTAACCACTGTATCTACCTCATATGCAGGTGTGACGATTAAATGAGTTATTAAATGCAGATAGAACTTGCAACATGACAAATGCTCAGGAAAATTTAGTCACTATCCATAAATACAGTGTAGCAGGGTTTTATCTTTCAGTACCGACCTATTTATTTTCTATTCATTATCTATACTTTAGTCTCTCACTTGCAACCCAAGCGTCTTTTCCTACCTAAAGCATAAACACTTCAAACAGAATACTGACAATAATGCAAGAGAGAAAGATTTGGATGCTTATTTACAGAGTGGTGAGAGCCTCCCAGAGGCTCTCAAAGCCTCAATCAAGGGTCATGTAGATGTAGTACTTACTAAAATAATTTTTGGAAGTCTGTGTGTCCTCATACATATTTTTAACTTGACATCAAAGATTTCTCATTATGAGTTTAAATGGATATAATTGTTGGCATTTGATAAAAATAAGGTTATAGTACTCTTTTAAATATCCAGTGAAATTTAAGTAATCAAAATGATTCTAAACAATACACCAACAATTTCTTCCTGAACATTCATGAATTTTGTACCTTTTGATTTATTCTCCCTTGAATTCATATTTTAATTATATTTTAAGCATAAAATTTCATTCTAATATAACCTATTTTTTTATTCTTGAAAGACTTTTATTGATAATCCCACTGCTATTCTTTGTAAAGTAAAAATATGTATGTATTTTTATGTGCAAAATTTCTTTGAAGGGTTATAAACACTCAAAAATTTTTTTCAGGCTGAAGTCATTAGTATTATCACTTGTGCATCATAAATATGGTATTAAACTGCTGCATAATTATTGAACATTAGAAGTAAAATTTTTAATGTCTCTTATTGAGATTAGTGGTTTTTTTTTCAATTAGCTTTTGTCTCTGTGAATGCATAAAAAATTGTTAGAGTCAACAGAGTTCTGCATAAATTATATTCTGATTTGGTTTGTTTTATAGATGTGAACAGAAGAAATTATTTTCACATAAATTAGCAGAGAAGAATGGAAGAAAGTTTTATTTCTTTTTCAGAGACATGTCATTTAATTCCTTAAATGGCAAAAGTCACAGCGATCTATTATCAAAAATTATCTTTGATTATACACTGACACATCTTTGAAGGCCAAAATCACAATGATATCTTAACAAAAATTATTTTTAGCCATTTTTAATTAAGTCTCACTTCAAATTGGTAAAAGCAAAGAGTTAGAAACAACCTGACTTGGATTTTATTTGAAATGTGATTTGTTGCCCATCACTTAGGCCTTACTTTCTCAAAATCCACAACATAACCAAAAAACTTTACAAACACGTGCTAACTGACTCTTAGTTATACCTCTTACTCTTTTATTAAGAGGAATTATTTAATCCAACACACACAAAAGGGATAAGGAAAAACCAAAATGTTTTACTCTCTCTAATACAATATTTTTGTTTTAAATTCTTTTTATCTTATTATATGCTTTAAAAATATTTTTATCAATACTTTAGCATTGTAAAATTAACTATTTAAACTTATGGAGAATGTCTGTCCTATAAACGAATCAGCATAGTATCCCTACCTAATCAGACTTATATTCTGTCAGAAAAATTTTCCCTTCATGTTTCAAGTTAAGAAAATGTATCAATTCACTTTTCAAGTGTTATTATTAAAAAGTTCTGAGGAAATAAGTTAGATACAGAGACTGCCATAAGCAGTCATGAGGATTAAAATGATGTCAATCATGAGTAATATGTTATGAAAATAATGTAATATATCAGTAAGCCATTGCCTATTACTTAATTTGTAATAATTTAGTGAAACGTTTAGCTAAAACTGTAAGTTCTTTATAAAGCAGGAGGAATAGGATAAGATTTGGAGACATATATATATATGTGTGTGTGTGTATACATATATATATGAGGATTTACCAATTATTATATATAGAATAATTATTATATATAGGATATAATATAATACATATTACATGATATATAATATATATAGAGAGAATATGATTTGGAGATCCTTAGTATATATATGAGGATTTATCAATTAGTTATTGATAGTATGATTGCAAAACAACCAACCATATAACTTTAGTGTTCTATAACAATAAACATTTATTTCTCACATTTATTTCTTGCATCAGTTGAACTAGGCTAGCCTGGACTGGGTAGCTCTTCTGTTCTTGGGGCGGGGGGCTCCTTAATTTGTTTGGAAGTAGGCTGATCTACACTATTTTTCTAAGATGAGCTGGTTAGCCTGGGCATGTCCTTCACAAGTGATAGCAGAAGCAAGGAAAAAAAAGTGGTTTCAAGCACTTAAGCCTCTTGTGGCTTAGGATAGAAACTGGCCTATAGGTTACTCATTCTATTGGCCACAGCAGGTCACAAAGCCAAACCTGAGGAATGGGAAATCATGCTGGGTCCTAGAGAGCATTCAGCACAGCTGCATGGCTAGGAACATGAATAGAGGGAGGAATGGAGAATGGAACCCATCATTCAGTCTACCACTGTGTGCACAATAAACTTTGTGGACTTCAGCTTTGGGAAATAATTAAATGTGAATCAAATATAAATATCAGCCATCATTCAATTGAGTTCAGTAGTTACCATGATTAAACATTTCCTATAGGGCAAGAAAAAAAAAAGGAAAAAGAGAAAAGTGAGAAAAGCACGTATTGCCAAAATCTAATTAGTCTGGCAACTGGCATATAGTTTTATTTTATTTTTTTCTTAGTAGGAGATAGAAAATATTCAACATTATATAACATGAAGTAAAATTAGGATCACCAGTAATTGCTATAAAATATCTTATTGAATAAGGTGTGCCAAATTTGAAATAAATTAAGTTAAAGCTTTGACTCTGAGTTTTAACCAATATACACTGAAAAAGTTGGGTGATCTGAAAAATCTTCCAGTTAGAGTTAAAGAACCAGTATCATTCACCTGTATTGCCTCGGCTGTTTGAAAGTTACTTTTTTTCAAACTAAATAACATGTCTTAGGGATGAGATTGGCAAAGAGTAGAAAAAATTGCTTACATTTAAGTAAGTGTTGTTTTTGTGATTTTCTTACAGATGGATGGCCACTTTGCTTTGCTTGCAGCCTTTTCTCCTCTCTGGTGATGCATTCTTCAATCCTGGTGGGGGAATAAGAAGCAAGTTAATACTTGTCTTTCCTGCACACACCCCAGTCTATAATACATCTGAATTCTGAACATCCCAACATGGGTCAAAATACCCAGTTCTTACAGAGACACATGTAAGAGAACAAGGACTGGATGTATTATGACTTTACAATGCAGCTTAAAAATTATCAGGCATGTCTCCACCCCTTGTATTTTATGTTTCTTTACTCAGATTAATTCTGTGTACTCTTTTTCCTCCTACATGAATTTTGTGATCATTTTGTCAAGTTCAAGCAATATCTTTTAAGATTTGGCTTCAAATGTATTTAGATATGTAGATTAACTTGTACCTATCAGGATTTTGCCATACTGTTTTCCTATTCAGGTTTGTGATATCCACACAATTTATTTATATATTAAAGAGTCATTAATAGTCACAAGCTAAATTTTGCCTCCTTCCCAGAAGTCCTTCACATTTCCTTTTTAGGTTATTATTTGATAGTCCTGTTTATACTCTTGGGAATGAAAATTGTTTTAAATTATAATTACTCATTCCTTTTCTTAAAAGGAAAGACTCTCAGAACACATATTGTCTAGGTTGTTAGTATTTAAATGGATGGCCTCAGGATTTTTACATTCAGGGAATTTTAATTAATGTTTAAAAAGTAAATATTAATTATACTTTTGAAACGTTTTTAAGTTTTATCTTTATTTAATAATGTAGGCACTTTTAAATGACATTCAAACTTTTAAAATTATCCACTGCTAAATTTTCAGTATCTGTAGTTAGAAAGATCTCTGCTTTCTACTTATTGTTGGTTGTAATGAACAATTCAGAATTTCAAAGATCTAAGTTTATTCTCTAAATTAAGTATATAGACACAATTGGATATGTTTGGCTGATTACTGTCTCACTGAAGTATAATTGCCTTTGTCCATCCTTATAAAGATATTTTTAGCAATTCACAATAAGAAAAAAAATGTTCTGAATAAGCTTTCATTAGAACTTCCTAGGAGGGGCGCCTGGGTGGCTCAGTGGGTTAAGCTGCTGCCTTCGGCTCAGGTCATGATCTCAGGGTCCTGGGATCGAGTTCCGCATCGGGTTCTCTGCTCAGCAGGGAGCCTGCTTCCTCCTCTCTCTCTCTGCCTGTCTCTCTGACTACTTGTAATCTCTCTCTGTCAAATAAATAAATAAAATCTTTAAAAAAAAAAAAAGAACTTCCTAGGAATATAGAAAGAGTATATTAATAAAAAGTTTATTAATTTATTAATCTTAATTTCAAGATTTCTCTTCTACAGCTACAATAAAATATGTGTCACAGGAATAGATTTTGATGTACCTGAAAAAGTCAGATTTAAAACCTCTGGTTAGAATAGGGGAAATTTTTATATTTGATATGCATCTAACTATAAGAATATGTAGGTGATTTAAGCAACTGTCATACAGAGATACAAAGGACAAAATTTGCTTTAATTTTCTTAAAGAAAAATGTGTTGTTTTAAATAATTTTTAGTTCAAAGATTGATGGAATCAGCAGTTGTTCAAAAAGTATTGACAATCCTTCTCTAAAGACAACCACAAAAAGAAATATAGCCCATTACCAGTGTCATTAGCGGTCACCTTACTCAGTGCTGACTGAAAATTGATGGCCAAAATAGAGAATGACTCCTTTAATTTGCTCACATTCATCTTGAAAGTCAAAAGAACGAATGGACTATTTTCAAAAGATGGGAATAGGCTATTTATCTTTGTTTGGACTGGCTGATATGCTTGCCTATCAGCTCCTATACATAAAGTAAGTAGAAATAAAGAGTGTGGGGGTGGGATTAATAGGGAAAAATGACAACACAGGTGGGGGGGTAGGAAAAAATCAGTTTTTGATAAAGGATGACAATATTAGAGAGAAAATTTTTTTTTAATTTTTTTATAAACATATAATATATTATTAGCCCCAGGGGTACAGGTCTGTGAATCGCCAGGTTTACATACTTCACAGCACTCACCATAGCGCATACCCTCCCCAATGTCCATAACCCCACCTCCTTCTCCCTATCCCCCTCCCCCCGGCCACCCTCAGTTTGTTTTGTGAAATTAAGAGTCTTATGGTTTGTCTCCCTCCCAATCCCATCTTGTTTCATTGATTCTTTTCCTACCCCCAAACCCCCCACGTTGCATCTCCACTTCCTCATATCAGGGAGATCATATGATAGTTGTCTTTCTCCGACTGACTTATTTCACTAAGCATCATACCCTCTAGTTCCATCTAGGTCGTCGCAAATGGCAAGATTTCATTTCTTTCGATGGCTGCATAGTATTCCATTGTATATATAATTGTATATATATACCACATCTTCTTTATCCATTCATCTGTTGATGGACATCTAGGATCTTTCCATAGTTGGGCTATTGTGGACATTGCTGCTATAAACATTTGGGTGCATGTGCCCCTTTGGATCACTACATTTCTATCTTAGGGTAAATACCCAGTAGTGCAATTGCTGGGTCGTAAGGTAGCTCTATTTTCAACTTTTTGAAGAACCTCCATGCTGTTTCCCAGAGTGGCTGCACCTGCTTGCATTCCCACCAACAGTGTAGGAGGGTTCCTCTTTCTAGAGAGAAAATTTTTAAAAGGTGGAGTCATAAGACTGAGAAGTAAAATCAAAGGAAACAGTAAAAGAAGAATGGAATAAACAGACATGTTGTAATGAACAAGAGGCAAATACTATCATGGTAAAAAGAGGGAGGGAACCTGTGGAACTCAAAAAAAGAAATAGGGGCATCACAGTGGCTTACTTAGTTGGTTTGCCTTCAGCTCAGGTCATGATCCTGGCATCCTAGGATGAGTCCTGCATGGAGAGACTGCTTCTCTTCTTCACTCTGCCCCTGCTCCTACCCACTCATGCTTTCTCTCTCCCTATCTCTCTTTTTCTCAAATAAATAAAAAAATATTTTTAAAAAAAGAAATAGAGTATTATCACAGTTTAAAATCAGAACCTCTGAAGTTACTGGATTATAACCCATAAATAAAATAAGTGTCTAGGAGTCCATACTGATATAAATTGAATAAACAAATCAATGAGTAGAAACAGCTTTTTCTTATTGAAAAATTCCAATTAATAAATGTAGGAAGAATAAAGGAAAAACAAAATTAGCATTGGACAAACACTGTAATAACAGTAATAATTGATGTCGGCATGATCCACCAATGGATGCTAAAATTAGTGAGCAAAACTTTGAGGGGAAATTGAATATTTGCATACTCTCAAATATTTTCTCCAAGATATTTATTAACTACAAATGGGCAAAGAGTAACTTACAGCAGAGAAACTCAGGACCCACAGACAGAACCTTAGCCATGTGATCACCTGTAGTATCACTAAGAACAAGAGTTATTGACATTATGTACCTTCTGATATACACTGAGAAGGGCAAAAAAAAAAATCACTTCTCTGTCTTAACATGTATAAACTCATGTAAGTAACAAAAAAAATGAGGGATATTCTATAAATTAAGTGACTGATACTCTTCAAAAGTATCAAGGTCCTGAAAGATGAAGACTGAAGGATAGTCACAGATTGGACAAAGGAGACAGGACAACTAAATGCAGTGTAGAATCTTGGACCAGAGTTGGAGAAGAGAAAAGTAATTAGTGGAAAGTCTGGTGAAGTTTGAGTAAGGTCTGTATTTTAATTAACTATATTAATTATATTAATATATAATTGTAGCTATATTATTTTCCTAGTTCTGGTTATTTTGCTGTGGTTATATAACATTGGGGGCGTGCTGAGTGAAGGGCATATGGAAGCTACTATTTTGCAGCTTCTTGTAAATTTGATATTATTTTAAATAAAGGTTAAAAAAATTCTGGATCTCAAGCAAAAACTTTAGACAAGACTTCTGCTGTAGGAATAATGTACTGATACATTTCATCGTGTTTGGTTTTTGCTGTTTTTCGATAATTCAGATGGTGTTTTACTTTAGTATCTGCATCCTTTATGAGGAGTGATTATGCTCCTTTTTCTCAGGAGTGATTGTGGGGCACTGGAATTCTCAGCTCCAACCAACATTCTGAATTCCAGACTTGGCAATGTAACAAGGACATAGAACAGCAACAACCTCCTGGTGACTCTGTGGACTTGGGTAATTATTAAACCAGTAGCAATCATAATAGACTCCTGTGAAGGGCACTTGTCTCTTCTCTTGGTACCAGGTAATTCTGGATCCCTATATTATAATGCAGGTAAAGAGAAGGAAATAACCCCTAAATTTACTTACATTCCCTTCAAATGTCTGAATAGAGGTTCCAGTGAGATTACATTGATTTAAAGAAAATAGTAATACATTTCTTATGCCTTCAAGATTGTGGATTAAGATTTATACTCACTATCCCTCCTATATCTTTAGTTAATTATTAAATAAAATCATGATAAAGAAACACTCTTCTCTTTTTTGGGAATAATATATAAAGCAGAAGTTCTCTGACTTGAAATGCTATTTCCAAATCCCTCTGCTCCAGACTTCAGAAAAATCCCATTTTTTAAAAAAAGAAATTATTTATTTATTGATTGATTTGAGAGAGAGAGAGGCACAAGGGGGAGGGGCAGAAGAAGAGGGAGTGAGAATTCATGCTGAGCACAGAGCTGGAGGAGGGGCTCCAGGCTGGCTCCATCCCATGACCCTGAGCTCATGACCTGAACTGAAACCAACAGTCACATGCTTAAACGACTCCACCACCCAGGTGCCCCCCTTCTGTTGATTAGTAGGCTCAACTACCTATAAAATACAGTTATCTCCATGCATTTTTTTCTTCTTTTGAGATCTGAAAGAATGGGCAATTTTCATGATGAGTTGCCCTTTCTGTGACTTTGAGACTTAAATTGGTGTGGTTTATGGCAGCAGATTCAGAGAAGGCACCTTGACAGGCTCATCAGACACGTCATGAAACATTTCAGTAACCATTCTCTCTGCTTATTAACCAAATGAATATCTCCCTCTTGTTTGGTTTAGACAAGCAAGCAACTGTTAATTTACAGAGAACTTTGATATTCACTCGATTCTACTCAAGTTCAGAAAAGAAGTTCCCAGGGTTATACTCCATCACTACCAGTTTCCTTTTCTCCATGGTATGTGAGTGCATTTCACTGAGGAAAGAAGAGTTTGATAGATGACTTCTCCAGAAAATAAATAAAATGGTATTTGCCAATTGCTGCTCTCTTTTATGCCTGGGTAACCTAGATTTGCATTAGAAACCAACCACAATTTAACAACATAATTTATGGTGCTTCTAAAAGACCTGCCTTTTTTTTTTTTAATTCCCTGGTCTGATCCTCCAGTTCCATTCTTATTGTCACATTAGTGACTTAGAGATTTCTATTTTCCCCTTGAAACCATCAGTTTAAGAATTTATGGTTTTACCCAAAGTAAATATTCTTTAATTCAGCCCAAATACTTTATAATGGCATTATCCTTGACTCACATGGCTTTCCCTGGGCTTTGGAGCCAGACAAACTTTAACTGTGGTCAGTACTTAGAAGCTGTACTAACTGGAAAATTAGGGTTATACGTTTGTCCTCTGAGATTTACAATGTAATATTAACACTGGGTTTCAACATGGGTTGTCATGACAACAAAAGGATTGAAGACTTGGCCACAATACTTTTTGGTTATTGAACTATGTTTGTTAACATAGATATGAGACAATTTGTCAACTGGAACAAAAGGACAGCTATCTTAGAGTGATACCATTAAAAGCTTGAGTTATGTAACTCTTCTTCCTCAAATTTCATGGTCTCCAAGCATGTCCATGATTTCCATGTTGATCTATCTACAGCTCTTTATTAACTCATTCAATATATAGAAAGAACAACCTAGCAAGAGAGAATGTATTGATTCTCCTGTATTTCCACACCTCCTGCCTATAATTTCTCTTGATAAATAAAAATAGCAACCACTTATTTTTTTCCAAAGTGCCCAAGAGCAGGGAGTATTGTTGTGAATATTCCCAAAACGTTTATCTGTTTATTCATAATTGGGCTTTCTGGATTCTGCCTCAATGAAATGTGAATCTGATCTGGCCACCCCCCCACATTCTAAAAGAGGAAGTCTTTAGGGTCTTCAAAGCAGTGATTGAGTCCCAAGCACCCTTGTTTGAAATCATAATGCTCCACGAAATCCAAGTTTATTCCTTTATTTATTTGCATGGAATAACATTTCTATGTTATTTACTAGCTGTGTGATTTTAGGAAAGTTATCTAGACTTCGTCAAGCCATTTTTCCTTAATCCTAAATGAAACCAATAATTAGTACCTTGTAGAGATATTGTTTGGATTA
Organism: Mustela nigripes; assembly: GCF_022355385.1. NCBI lineage: Eukaryota > Metazoa > Chordata > Mammalia > Carnivora > Mustelidae > Mustela > Mustela nigripes. Next base: position 26,529,844 of record NC_081560.1, on the reverse strand, counting down.
ATTGTAATACTTAGAAAGTATATATCACATTTCTTTGGGTACATAATAAAAAATAAGTCACAGTAAAAATAAAATATAACAAGTTCAATATAATTAATGTTTTTGTAACAAATCTATCACCTTTCACTGTGAAGACAAATCTAAGAGCATAGCCTCAAAAAAATCTACATTGGAATATCATCTTAAGCAAATACATCTTATTTGCTTTACTGAAGTCATATTTCCCAAACCTGAACACTGAAAGCAATGTTACTGGTCATCTGGTCCAACTTCATCACAAACCAATCCCTACTAGAAATTCACCTAGATTATTAAAAACCTTTCAGTGATTGAGAATAAACCTCTTTAAAAAATCCATCCCATACTCTAATTTTGGGTAAACCTGCCCATGAAGATGAAATGTGTCTTTGTAACATCTGTCTTTTGATTTCATTAGTCTCTGAGTAACAAATGATACCATAATTCCTCTTTAAAAACTCCTACCCACATTTCTGTTAATTTTTTTCCCAGGTTTAACATTCAAAACTTCTTTATGTTTTGTATTTCATAGTTTCTAAGTTCTTTACCATCTTTATTTTTTAATTTAAATTCAATTAATTAACATATAATGTATTATTAGTTTCAGAGGTAGAGTTCAGTATTATACCCAGTGTTCATTACATCATGTGCCCTCCTTAATGTCCATTATCCAAGTACCCCATTCCCCTACTTCCTTCCCTCTAGCAACCCTCAAATACCTTTGTTTCCTGTGATTATGAATCTCTTATGGTTTGTCTCCTTGATTTTATTTTTCCCTCTCTTCCTCTATGATCCTCTGTTTTGTTTCTTTAATTCCACATATGCGTGAGATCATATGATAATTGTCTTTCTCTGGCTGACATATTTCACTTAGCATAATACCCTTTTTCCATCCATATCACTGCAAATGGCAAGATTTCTTTTTTTTTTTTTTGATGGCTGAGTAGTATTCTATTGTGTGTGTGTGTATATATTTATCACATCTTCTTTACCCAGTCATCTGTCAAGGAACATCTGGGCTCTTTCCATAGTTTGGCTATTGTGGCCTCCAATCCTATACACACTGGGGTGCAGGTGATCTTCAGATCATTACATTTATATCTTTGTGGTAAATACCTAGTAGTGAAATTGCTGGGTTGTAGGGTAGTTCTATTTTCAACTTTTTGAGGAAACTCCATATTGTATTCCAAAGTGGCTGTATCAGCTTGCGTTCCCACCAACAGTTCTTTACTATCTTTTAAAATGTAAGATGAACCATCTCCTTGTGAATAGTCCATAAGTGGTCTGACCATGGCAGTGAACAATAGGAAAATGGGCCTATTGTCTTCATAGACCCAAAGACTACTCCTTACTCTTGCAACTTCATAATAAATGAATGTGCATTCCCTTGTTTTAAGCATCCAATCACAATTTTTTTGTTCACACTGAGCTTAGGAATAAACATGGTCTTTTTTTTTTTTTTTTTTAACAATAACTGCTATCTGAGTAGACCTTCTCCAAGCACATTATCTGAGTATGATAATTTTAAACCATGACTACAGGCCTCCATATTCTTCTTAAACATAATCTTGGGTTTTTTTTTGGTCCAATATAATAATCATTTTCAGACTTATTCAGACATAGGTATGATACTCATTGTATTATCAAGCAATTCACAAATATTAAACAGAATAGGAAAGTTGGTGTGATAACCACCAAGCTGTATAACGGGCCCACCATATAACGTTTTGTCTTCCCCACTAGTTGCAACATCTTTAAGGGCAGAGATCCTGAATCATTCATCTTTGTGTCTGTATGGTATAATACAGTGCCCAGCAAGTGAAAGGTGCTTAATGAATCTGAATGAATGGAAAGCAAAATGTGATGTTCAATGGTAAAATCAGAGCACTGGAGAAGTCCAAAAGAGAGAGAAATGAATTGTGAATTTGAAATAGATCTTGAAAGAAAAACCAATTTGGAATGTACCGTGATATAAGATGAAAGGATTGTGCATTTCAGAAGAGAGATTTAATAAGCCATGACTAAAGATCAAAGAGTTTCATTGCAAGAATGCATCCAAAATTAAATTAATGAAGTAGAACCTGGTAGAGTAAGAGAGAATAAAGTATTCTTTAACTTCTAACATGGATAATAGGTCTCAGAGGATAATCAAGAGGACCTGATTAGCTGAGCAAAAGGATGTTTTTGTGATTGAAAAAGAAACATTATCTTTTGCATTCGTGGAAGACACATAAGAATACTGAATCCAAAAATTCTTCTAGAAGAAAAGATTTTTTAAAGATTATTTATTTATTTATTTATTTGACAGAGATTACAAGTAGGCAGAGAGAGGGGGAAGCAGGCTCCCCGCTGAGCAGAGAACCAAATGTAGGGCTCCATCCCAGGGCCCTGAGATCATGACCTGAGCGGAAGGCAGAGGCTTAACCCACTGAACCACTCAGGTGTCCCAGAAAAGAGTTTTTGAAAAATTTCAAATAATATATTGCAAATATCAGTAGTATTAATTGTATTTTTGTGTTGGTAAACAGATGGATAGATGCATCATGTGTAAATGACTAAAAAATATTAACAAATATGAAGATACTGAAAACTGGGAAATGCTGGTCAAGCAACAGTTATTGAGGTACTTCTTTTTTATTACTTTGGAAGATAGAACTGAAGCAGAAAATAAGACACTTTATCTTAAAAAGCTTAAAATCCAATTAGGGGCACCTGGGTGGCTCAGTTGGTTGAGCTTTTGGTTTTGTCTCAGGGTCATGAGACTGAGCCCCAGGTTGGGCTCTGCACTTAGCATGGAGTCTGTTTGAGATTGATTCCTATCTGCCCCAACCACTGCCCTGCTCTAATCTTCCCCCTACTTGCACTCTCTCTAAAAATAAATGAAATCTTAAAAAAAAAAAAAAGTAGTAAGTATAAAAAAATAGAAAGTAAAAATAATAGATTCTAATAAGTAAAACCTAAAAATCTGATTTTTTTAAAAGGATATTCCCCGAAAAAAGTTATTCCAGGAAAGGCAGAAGTCAACCTGGATTTGAGTTAAAATGCTACCTTTAACAGAGGCATAGATCTTCTGTCATGTATGAGAGATGCACAGAATGGCAAGGATGGCAGAAGAGCTAAAGTGACTAGTCTGTAACAGCAAGTTAGTCACTACAGTGAAGAGAATCAGGAAGAAGACTGCAAGATTCAGAGTATTTTAAATTAATAATGTGAAGGTACTATAAGCTTCTGAAGACAGAAATCACATGAGAAAAATCACACCAGTGTCTAAGGTTAACTGGGCCAACATTAAATAATAATAAAAAGTCCATAGAGTATTGCTAATAACCGTTACTTCATTCCTTTATCCCTGTTCCCTCTTCTCCATACATACCCATGTGTGCACACTTTTACACAATCATATGTTTTTTACATATTAATTAATTAATTAATGGCCTTACAGTTCATTAATTCCTAGCATCTCTAGTCTAACATATGGGACACAAGGAACTGTCTTAATTTCTTTGTTGTTGGTAACTAAAGCAAAGAAAAACAAAAAAGATAAAGGAAAAAGAGAAGAAGAATTGATAGGTAATACAGTGCAACTACAAACAACAAGTACAATTTATTGATTCACTGCTACATGACAGACACTCTGCAAAAAACCTTACCCCTTTATTTAACCATCCTAATGATCTTAGCAAATAGGCACATTATTACTCTCAGTTCACAACTGAGGAACCAGGGGATTGAGATGTGAAATAACCCATCAAAGGTCACACTGGCTTCTGGACTTCAAAACCCCTGCTTTCAACTACTACACTAAACTGTCTCAGCCTAGACTTGCGTCTTCTCCAACTCCATCAATCAGCATTTTTAAAGAGTATACAAAACTAAAATTAATCAAAGATTTCCTTTTCAAAATGTTATTTGAATAAAGCTATGAGGGATGCCTGGGTGGCTCAGTTGATTAAGCTTCTGCCTTCAGCTCAGTTCATGAACCCAGGGTTCTGTGTTGCTTAGCAGGGAGCCTTCTTCTCTCTGTGACTATTGCTCCCCCTTCTTGTGCACTCTCTTTGACAAATAAATAAATAAAATAAAAAAATAAAGCTATGAAATTATAATGATTTCCATTGTCTATGTATCTTACAGAAGAGGATAGAGTTAAAAAAAAAAAAAACCCTCCCAGAAACACTCAAAATATTTTTTTCTGCTTTAAATTGTGTGACGGATATGACAGAAATTTTCAGAAAAGCATTCGGATAGATAAGGATGTTTTGTTTAACCCACTCATTCAAAAGGGCCTTTAGGTCAGAAAAGGAAGGAGGATGAGGAGGGAGGAGAAAAAGAAGTGATGTTGGAGGAGGAGGATGAAGAGAGGAGAGAAGGAAGGGGGGGAAGGAAGGACGGAAGGAAAGAAAAAGAAAGAAAAGGAAAGATACAAGGAGTGTGGGTAGGAGGGAAGGAAGGGAGGGAGGGAAGACAGGGAGAAAAAAAGGGAGCAGGAGGAGAAGGGGAGGGGGAAGGAAGAGGCCTACTTAAAAAGAAATGAATTGGTTAAATGGCTACATGTAAATAACAAAATAGTATGAGATGAAGATAAACGTAATAGAAAGCTTCAGGAAAAAAATTAAACTCAGAATCATAGCTGATTAAAAAAGAAATAGACCTGTATTAGGAGCAAGAGTCCCCTTCAAAGTCTTTCTAGAACCGGACTAAGAATCAAATTGCCATGAGGCAGATTAACAGTGAGAAAATCAAATTCAATTTTGTATGTACAGAGAATCCACATAGTCATGGAAATTCCAAAGAGAGTCAGACAAAATGAGGTATGTTTGTCATCCTGAACCAAGAACTGGGTATGCATTTCACAGGAAGGAGAAGGATGCATTTCACAGGAAGATGAAAGAGAGTAAATGTTTGGTAAACAATGGGACCAGCAGAAATAATGGGGCTCAGGGGACTTTGATCTAAGAGGCCTCTCTAGATTTCCTCCCTCCCTACCAAGCCAGTTCACAGCAGAACGTAGTTTTATACAGTGATAACTCTCTTCTAGGATCAGGTCCCTTATCTAAATTGTTTTCAGGCAATTGTGCAGGGGAGGTAAAGAGCTTTCCGGAACCTGTTGTGCTTTGACTGCATTTTTCACTCAAAATAATCTTTATGCCAACATGGCTCATCTTGGGATGGCCTGCCCTTGGCCCTTACACATGTGTGGAGCTTTGCAGTATAATGCACTGGGGTATCTGGTATGTTCAGTGAAATGTACTGGGGATAAACAGTAAGATTTCAGAAGAATACAGAATACAGAATAAATAAAATTACTAGAAGCCTGGCCTTTTGCTATTTTCTAACTTTATCAAAGTCTAAATATTCTGAATAAATCTATTTCCCCCATACTTCTCAATAGTCCTTCAGTCAGTCAATAGTTTCCATTTTAGGATAATCTAGCTCGCTTTCCTCTCCCTTTGCTCAAAAAGGTGTGTCCTCCAGGTAGATGGAACAGGAGGGTATTATATGCTAAGTGAAATAAGTCAATTAGAAAAAGAATTGTCATATGATCTTACTGATATGTGGAACTGAAGAAATAGGACAGAGGATCATAGGGAAGGGAGGAAAAAAAATGAATCAAGGCAAAACGAGAGAGGGAGACACACCTAAGAGACTCGTAATCATAGGAAACAAATGGAGTTGCTTGAGGGAAAGGGTGTGGGGGATGGAATAATTGGGTGATGGACACTGGGGAGAATATGTGTTGTGATGAGCACTGAGAGTTATATAAGACTGATGAATCACAGACCTGTACCCCTGAAACAAATAATATATTATTTGTTAATTAACTGAATTTAAATTAAAAATAAATAAAAAATAAATAATATGAAAAATATGAAAGCAAATAATACTAAAATAAATAGCATCTCTAAAAAAAAAAAAAGAAAAAGAAGAAGATGTGTCCTGATTGTACTGACAGGACCTGCTTAAAACTCCAATCCAGCAAGAAAGATTGTCTTCCTTGCCAGCTTTGCGTTTTGTATTTACCACCTGAAAGGGTGGGAGCTGTGTGGTGTAGCTGTTTTTCTTTCACTGAGGCCTGGCATATAATATGTAGCAGGAGTTCTACTCTTGAGAATAGGAGGAAGGATGGAAAGTTGCATTATGGCTTTCTTAAAATCCTCAGCAACTCATGGGAATAAGCAAGAGACTAAAAGTGGATGGTACACTTTGCAGGAAATGACTTATATTTTTGTTGAAAGGCTCTGCTGCATAAACAGGGTACAAATGCCCTGGAGAAGCAGAGAAAGACCCCAAAGAGATAACCAGGAATAACAGCCCCAAAGGTTAATTCATGCAGAAGGGCTAGAAAACATCATATTTTGTAATGTCAGTTTCTATTATGTCATAAACTGAATAATGTCAAAATACAGCATAATCAAATAAAAACTCAAAGCTTAAAATTATTTAAATGACACCCAAGTCTAAGTCATTCTAAAATCTCCCAGAAATCGTGTTACTCTCTTGGGTTTTCTGTCCTCTTTCTTTTAGAAATCTCAAAATATATTAGTTTCAGAACATTTTGCAAGAAAGTACACAGTGATCCTTTGACCCCATTTAACATGTGGGGAATCTGAATCACAAGGAAATGAAATACTTTATCCAGCCACAACAAAATGTCACCTGATGAACTGAAGACAATTTCAGGATCTGACTTCCTTCTACTGGATTATAAAGTTCATGCAGCATGAAGAGAGCAGGGAATTTCTACAAATTGGAAGACAAACCCTGAGTGAAGTCTCCATTATCGTCAAAATCTATTTCTTTGCCCCAAACCTGTTTCCTCATCCATTTTGAGAAGTACTAACTTTTAAAGAAATATTGGGATTGAAAAAATAAATATATATTTCCTTAAAGGAAGTAACTCCTAAACTTTTGGAGCTACAATGCCTTTTCTCTGATTTGTATGACACTCTATATCTTCTTAAAGTTCTGCAGAGATGACATTTGTTTTAAAGGTATGTGTCACCTGTTGGCTGGGGTTCTAGGTTTAAGTAACTTATTCTACAGTTTATATTTCCCCTGGGGCATAATAATTTATTTTTTAACTCATTCACTCTCTTTTTTACCTCCTAACTACTTTTGTTTGACTATTATTCTTGTCCCTAATGCCCCCCAAAGCACAATGTAGACAGTTTATTTTTAGTTTTGAAGCAGACTGATGTTAGCTGAATTTCCTATGACAGTCAGCATTGCATCGTGGTTAATTTGTCCACACTCTGGAGTCAGACTCCCCAAGTCTGATTCCCTGTTTCCCCATTTATTAGCTGGACAACATAAGTCTTGCATAATAAGCAACACCTTTCTTTGCCTCAGTCTCCTCATCTATAAAATGAGTGTAATAACAGTACCAACACCACAGGATTGGGTTTAGAATTAAATCAATTAAGACACAGAAGCCCTTAGAGCAGTGCTTGGAATCTATTATTCACTGTGTAAGTATTAGCTAGTACTGTTTTTGTTTCCCCATTCCATCATCTTGCTAACTGGTTAGGTGTTGTTCAAAAGTGCAAAGCTGCTTATGGTCATCATCTATATTCATGTCATTCACAGAATGATGCCCTACCAGGTTCTAACCCAGAAAATCTGACTCCTTGAGACACGGATTTTCTGGCAACCAACCACACATGCATGGTCTTGGCTCATCTGAAGACCCCTTGTTGATTTTGCATCTGGACGTAGTGGGCCAACATTGTATGATGTACAAGGTGTCAGTAAAGCCTGCAGGGGGTCCTTCGATCATAAGAAAATGACAAGTCTCATTGTTCCGGTGGGGGAGCAGACACTGAGACCAAATGATTTAACTCTTTCAAGTGAGTGATATCCTAATTTGGATTCTGCCTCGGGAGATGAGCTTCCCTGAGCTACATATAATCAAGTAAAACTTATTATCAGTAAAAACCCCTTCAGCCCCTCATCTCTTCTCTACCGTAACAAGCAAACAAGCATAACTTTCTCCATGTAGCACCTACATCATGGTTAAGATTACAGTTAAGTCTTTGTTATCCTCACAAAATAAGTTTATATTATTAGCTGCTTTGAAGTTTCTTTTGAATCATTGCCTTAAAATATTTATGTTCTCAGATCACCTTAGAAAGTGATATTCCAAGTCTTTTCTTAGTTGTTGTTTGTTTTACCCTATGCCCACTGATGTGTTATATAGAAAAAGCAAATTGTTATTGTATTGGAACAACATTTTTCCATTGATGAAGCTCCAGTGAGAAATTATATGCAGATTTTACCATCCAGATCCATGCAAAAGCATAGGTTTTTGGGGTTTTTTTGGTGATTTTTAAAAAGGCACTATCATTATCATAACAAAACAACCAGATAAGTTTCTTATACATATAAAACACAATGATATATGAAGCTTATATTCCATTTTCAAGCAATTTTTATATGCTTAAAAACAAAATAAAAAATGTTTATTTACAGAAGCACCCTCTTCCCTGCAAGAGTTTGTTGAGTCCTCACCAGGACGTAGTTAATAGTACTATTTTGCAAATTTAGGAAAGAGACTCTCATATTCATACTTGTATCTTCAAGAGGAAGTGTCTGAAATAATCTATATGCTCAACAAATGCTTATGAAATAAACAAGTGAATAAATATCTAGGTATTAATATTCAGCTATATCTAGCACCACTGGTCTTAGACACTTAATGCTCTCTCTTACAAATTGTAAGCAACACTCCTGTTAAAAGAATTTCCTTATGCATATTTCTCCTGAAATTTAAAAAAAAACAAACAATTTTTAGAGATATTTTCCAGTGACTATATGCTAGATTATACAGAAGCCACTTCCTCAACCAGATCATAGCAAAGCACAATTGTCTATAGTCAGTTCTCATTTGGAAGAGATACAAAAATAATATCTAAGATAAATTAGGGAGAGAAAGATAGCATAAAATGTGCTGCAAGTTAGTTTGTGGATTTAAAAAAGAAAATTGCTTTGTCATGAGTTAGAAACACTTTGGCTTCTTTTAAAAAAAATGATTTGAAACATTTTGACTAATGTCAGAGTTTCCAATGAAGAAGGATCTCATAAATATGCTGATTTAGATGAAAGATAAAAACAGAATAAGAACCACAGGATGAATCATTTGTATCTATAATGCATACTGATTTCTTGTTTTAAACATGTACATGTAGGGGTATCAAGGGAACTCATTTGATATAGAGGAGATAATGTTATTTCTGTCAAGTTCCTCTATCCTGTTTGAAAGAACTATTTTGTATTACATTGTTAAAACCAAATAAACATTTTAATGCCATAATCAAAGCCCCAAATAATGGTAACTGCAAGATAATTTTTGAAGAGCCACTGTAAACTGATATATCTCCTTCAAGAATATGTGTGAACAGAATGAGTAAGGAAAAGGAGATGGAAAGAAAAGGAATCTCTAAATTATAACATCCATATTATAATAAAGGTTTAATTAATTTGCAATACAATCTGCTGGAATTTTTTGAAGTTTTGCTAAAAATTATAATACCAAGCATTCTCCAGTTTTGGACAACTGCCATCAGTGGCCTGGCCCACATTTTAACTTTGGAAACTTAGTGATTTGTGTTGTGTCATATAAAAACAGATAACTTTCCCAACCTTCTCCAGCTATGAGAGGGTTGGTGGTGGTTTCAGGATACCATGAAGAAAGATGGAGGAAGAATGATTGTCAAGTTACTCTTCACCTCCATCTAAGGTGGTGTTCTTGACATTGACTGAATCACATAAAGAGTTTTAAATATTACTGATGATTGAGTCTCATCCTCAAATTTTTCATTTAATTGATCTAGTTGTGGCCTGGGCATAAAAATCTTTCAAAATTCCCCCAAATAATCCTAAGTGCATCCCATTTCAAGAACCAGTAATCCAAAGTAAGTAGGAAGGAAAATGTAAGGAATTTTTCTAACAGTTTCTAACAGTTAAAAAGTTTTCTTTTAGAGGTGCTTCACTGGCTTAGTCTGTAGACATGTGACTCTTGGGTCGTAAGTTCAAAGCCCCACATTGGGGGTAGAGTTTACTTAAAAAAAAAAATCTTCTTTAAACAAACTTAAATTATTTGGTTTCTCTTGCATTGGCAGAAGCCAGAATCTGCTTCTTGTGCTCATTTTGGGCTTAAGGCAATAGAATTGAACTAAAAGCAGTGTTTCCGTAACTTATTAAAATGATCTATTCAATTTTATTTAATTCAATTTAATAAATAGTGACTAAATACCTATTAGGTGCAAAGAACTGACCCAGTGTTGTAGACATTCAAAGATGAGTAAGATCCGATCTCCTTCTCAAATAGCATACAGACAAGTAGAATATTAGCAAAATCGAGTCAGATATTTGCAAATAAATCAGACTTGGTAAAGAGCCTAATGGCTTCTTGAATAGCAAATGAATATCCTATAAGTTCTGACACCAAAATTACAAAATCAATTTTAAAAAGAGCATTAGCCCATAGACATCAGCACTATGTCTGATTATGCCTAAGAGAGTGGAGAAATGAGCCATTAGCTGATGAATTAGAGCTATTTGGGGTTTTTTGTTTTGTTTTGTTTTGTTTTTGCCAACCTGGGAGGCTGAGGGGGTATGTTGTTTCCAAGCACAAAGTTTGAGGTATGAAATACTCACTTAAAAGTCTTAACAATCCACTGGACTTACCTGTGAAAGTGCTTCCTAGGTACTCACTCGATTTTCTTTTTCTCAATTCAAATTAAGGGTGTAATTATGCATAAACAATTGAATAAGTTGTTTTTAGATTTGCCTGGAGCTTGTCAGATGAGTGCTACCCAGGAAAATCTGGCCCTCTTTGTATGCATTATTTTCTGATTTGTAATGCAGAGATCCCTAATGTATGTATGTGTCTATATGCTTGTTTATGTGGCACAAGTTAGCTTGTTTAGTGACACTATATATTGCGAGAGAAAGCAAATGAATGGTCATATGGGTGCCATGTGTGGTGTGTCAGAAGGCAGGGTTATGAAGGGGCATTAATAAACTTTTGGGGCAGATAATATGTTTAATTGTCTTGACTATGGTGTTTCAATTTATTACACACTTTATTATGTGTAGTTTACTATTGATCTATTATACCTCAATAAAACTTTTAAAAAGTCATAAAATATAAACAGGTGTACTTTATTATCATAAAATGCTTCTCTCCTCTAACAACATAGAAATATCTTACACAGAACCTTTATGTTTAAGATCTTAATCTATTTGGGGATATGTTTGGTGCGTGAATGGTGGACTTAAGGATGTAATTTTATTTTTTCATATAATGACAATTCTATAGGGCACCTGGGTGGCTCAGTCAGCTAAGCACCTGACTCTTAATTTTGACTCAGGTTGTGGTCTCAGGATCCTGAGATCAAACCCCTGCTTTGGGCTCTGTGGTCAGCAGGGAGTCTGCTTGAGATACTCTCTCTCCATCTCCCTTTGCTCTTCCTCCCACCTCCAGCATTCTCTCCTTTCTTCTCTAAAAATAAATAAATCAACCTTAAAAAACAAAACAAAACAAAATTAACTAAAACAATTCTATCAGTCTCACTTAAAAAAAAATAACCCAGTTTCCCCCAACAATTTGCCATGCCTCCTCAATCATATATCCAGGTTCCATACATGCTTGAGTCAGTCTTGGGGCTCTTAGTTCCACTTGACTGCTCGATTTGCTTCTCTCTACACCAGTACCACACTCTCACATTGACTACTGATTTAGAGTGAGTCTGTCTGTTGATCAAGTCCCCCTTCCTGTTCTATTTGAGTATTGTTTTTGTTATTCTTGAAGTTTTGCCCTTTGACATGAATATAGAATCTGTGTAAACAAATTCCTTTTGCACTGAGTTTAGAAAAAATTGTGTTGGCTATACTGCTGACAATTATCACCCATAGGATAATACTATCTTTTGCAAAGCTTGTTTTCAAAATACTAAAAATCGTGCCACTTCTGTGCAATAAGGAATATATCACTGAATGTGTACTAAATGCAAAAGCAGCTCATGGATTTTCCTACAGACTGCAGACCAGGGTGGCAGAAACACCAAAAAAGAAAAACAAAAACGACTTCAGAGCTTTATCAAGGATGAGAAAACAATAGAAAATTTTATTTCAGGTATGCCTCCAAACAGTATGCTTTCGAAACTGTCAAGAGATAAAATGAAATGATTTTGCTAATTAAGATTGCCCTTTGCCTGTGAAAAGCTTTTTTCCCATTTTGTGATCTCTGGCCCCTGACCCCCATCACACTTCCAAATTTTATGGAAATCACCCATATAAAAGAGATCAAATATGCGCCTGTACCTTTTATTCTTGTCTCACAAGAGAACTGCCAAGGGGATCAGAAGGGTAAGAAAAAAATGGTAATTTGGTGTTTGGAAACCACTCCACCTGCTGCTGATCCAGGGCCTCCGGAAGCGGCTCTGAGAGCTCATGGCCTTGTTTCTTTATCAACTGTTCACTCCATGAAAAGATTTAGATATTTCTGGCTCTAAAAATACCATAAACAAATCTGTACTCCCTTCCCCTCAGCTAGGAAGTGCTGAGAGACATAATCAGGGGCTTTACAAGTAATTTTAAAATTGTCATGTCTAAATGAGTAAGTTTTCAACAAACAGCAGCTCTTACAAACTTGTTTTCTACGGCAGAAAATGAAAAAGCACAGGAAGCTTTGACAGGGTACTTGCAAGGCTTCATTAGAATATTCTGAATTCTAAGGTCAGATGGATAGCAAGCTGATAGCCAAGTCAAGTAGGTTTGAGTGGAGAAAAGTCCATGGAATCTTCTGCACTCGTTTCCCCTCCACCAAATCAATATATGCAAAAAGCCAATGCACTTTCACTATCACCATCACTTGAACATTAAAGAGGTAACACAGTTACTGTACTACAAGGTAGAAATCAGGTAACCATGAGTACAAAAAGTCGGACTGCCTGGATTCAAATTCTAGCTCTAACACTATTAGAATGATTCAGTCTCTCTGTGCCTACATTCCCTCATTGGTAATACATGAAATCTACATTACAGGGTTATTATAAGTTACTATAAACACTAAATCAGCTAATACATAGAAAGTGTTTAAACAAAGTATGCTTTATGTGTTTGTTTTTATCATGATTATTAGTAGTAATACTATTACAACTATCAGGACTCTTAGGGGTGAAAGGAATGGAAGCCGAGTTTACAATTGTTAACAGTTTTGGATTTAAAATTCATTCAACCTTAACTTACTAGTGATGCTGCAAGCCATATAAGCCACAAGTGATGACTGTTTTACAGACAGAATGAAGTTCTCTATGTTATGAGATCAAAACATTAAAAAAAAAGAAAACCAGCACCATACCTATTTCAATAGTTTCATATGGCAACTCTGATTTTTACACTGTGATTAATTTGGGTCCTGATTCATATCTATTTATTCACTCATTTATTCAACAAATAATTCACCCAATATTATTTATTCAGCAAATAGTTACCAGTTGCTTAAAATCCAATATGTGCCAGTCATTGTGTTTGTTTATGTAAAGATATATCCAATACTTCTCTGCTACAGAAGACTTACACAAAAATTTTTATTTATTATGACAGCATAATGGAATGACAAATAGCAAGGGAGACCCGGGACATCTTCATAAGGGCAGTGACATTTGATCTAGATTTTGAAGAGTAGGTGGGGAGAACATTCCATGAAGAAAGCAAAGCAAAGTATGTGATATGGTTCAATAATGAGAGTGTGTCTTACTCTACTCTGGGCACAGACATTTAATGTGCTTGAAGGGAAAGGTTTGTGTTGGGGGAAAAGCTGAAAACAAGGAGGCTGCGAAAGCCATTTGTGACTTCCTGGTGAAGAATCTCACCAAGGACCATTGACTAGATTCTGGAGACAGAGTGAAGGTAAGAGTCCTTCAAGGATGAAATACTTCTACTTCACAGACTGTGTGTTCTTTACTGTGCAACAAATTACCAAAAACTCAACAACTTAAAACAATACAAATAACTCACAGTATCATGGGTCCGGAGTCCAGCATATTTTGGTTAGATCTTCTGTGCCATGCTGAAATCAATAAATCCATTAGATCCATCTTTATCTAAAGCTCAACAAGGGAAACATCCACTTCCATATTCCTTAGGATTGTTGGCAGAATTCATTTCTTGCATGTATGACTGCAATGTTTACTTGCTGGCTTTTGGCTGGAACCACTGCCAGCTGCCAAGGCCTGCCTCAGGTTCTTGTCACCTTGACCCCCTCACGCCACAGAAGCTACTCCTCAAAAACAACAAAAGAATTTCTTTGATGCTTTCAGTTACTTTCATTAGAAAGAACTTAATTCCTTTTAAAGGTACATCTGATTAGATCAGGCCCACTCAAGATTATCTTTCTATTGAGGTGTAATTGGCAAATAGAATTGTTATATATTTGAAGTATTATAATGTGATTTGATATGCCTACATGTTGTGAGAGGATCCCCCACCATGAACTTAATTAACATAGCCATCACTTTATGTATTTACCTTTTTTGGTTTGTTTTTGGTGTGAATGCTTACGTTGTAGTCTCGTACGTGGTATCTCCAGCTGTGTTCTTTCACAAGATTGAGTTGGCCATATGGGAGCTTTTGTGATTCCACATGAATTTTAGGATTGTCTATGAAAAATGCCATTAGAATTCTGAAGGGGATTACCTCAGTTTAGTAGATCACTTTAGGTAGTACATTTTAACAATATTGATTTGTACAATCTATGAACATAGAATATCTATTAGTGTCTTCTTCAATTTCTTTCATCAACATCTGACATTTTTCAGTGTAGACAGCTTTTACTTCTTGGTTAAATGTATTCCTAAGTATTATCTTGTTTTAGATGTTATTGTAAATGGTGTTATTTTCTTAATTTTCCTTTCCAATAGTTCATTGTTAGGTATAGAAATGTCACAGATTTTTGTTTGTTGATTTTGTATCCTGCAATATTACTGAATTCATTTATTCTAACAGTGTTTTGATAGAGTCATTAGGATTTTCTATATATAAAATCATGTCATGTGCAAACAGGGATAATTTTGCTCTTTCCTTTTTGATTTGGGTGCCTTTTATTTCTTCTTCTTGCATAATTACTCTAGCTAAGATTCCTAGTACTGTGTTGACTAGAAGTGGTGACAGTGGGCATCCTGGTGTTGTTTCTGATCTTAGAGGAAAACCTTCTGGCTTTTCAACATTGAGCATTATTAGCTGCTGCACATGGCCTTTATTATGCTGAGGTACATTCTTTTTATCAGTTTGCTGAGTTTTTATCATGAAATAATTTTTAATTTTGTCAAATTAATTTTTCTGCACAAATTGAAATGATTGTATGACTTTTATCTTTAATTTTGTTAATGGGGTGCATCACAGTGATTAATTTGTAGATGTTGAACCATTCTTGCCCCTGCAATAAATCCCATTTGGTCACACAGTGTATGATCCTTTTGATGTAATGTAGAATTTGGTTTGCTAATATATTTTTTAAATTTTATTTTATTCTTTCAGTATTCCAAGATTCATTATTTATATACCAATACCCAATTCTCCGTGCAATGGGTCCTCCTTAATACCCACTACCAGGCTCACCCATCCCTGCACACTCCTCCCTTCTAAACCCTTAGTTTGTTTCTTAGAGTCCACAGTCTCTCATGGTTCATCTCCTCCTCCAATATCCCTTAATTCACTTTTCCTAATGTCGTCCATGTTATTCCTTATGCTCCACACATAAGTGAAAACATGTGATAATTGACTTTCTCTGCTTGTCTTATTTCACTCAGCATAATCTCCTCCAGTTCTGTCCATGTTGATACAAAAGTTGAGTATTCATCCTTTCTGATGGCTGAGTAACATTCCATTGTCTATATGGACCACATCTTCTTTATCTATTCATCTGTTGAAGGGCATCTTGGCTCTTTCCACAGTTTGACTATTGTGGACGTTGCTGCTCTGAACATTGGGGTGCATATGGCCCATCTTTTCACTACATCTGTGTCTTTGGGGTAAATACCCTGTAGCGCAATTGCTGCATCATAGCGTAGCTCTATTTTTAATTTTCTGAGGAATCTCCACACTGTTTTCCAAAGTGGCTGTACCAACTTGCATTCCCACCAATAGTGTAAGAGGTTTCCCCTTTCTCCACATCCTCTCCAACACTTGTTGTTTCCTGTCTTGTTAATCTTTGCCATTTTAACTGGTGTAAGGTGGTATCTCAATGTGGTTGCTAATATTTTGATGAATTTCTCATTTGTGTTCAGCAGGTATACTGGCCTGTAATTTTCTTTCTTTGTAGTGTCTTTGTCTGGTTTTGGTACCAGGGTAATGCTGGCCTTATAAAAGGAGTTTGGAAGTGCTCCCTCATCCTCAAATTTTTTGGGAATATTTGAAAAGGTTTGGCATTAATTCTTCTTTATATGTCTGGCAGAATTCACCAGTGAAGCCATCTGGTCCTGCATTTTTCTTTCTTGGGAGACTTTTGATTACTGATTCAAACTCCTTACTAGTGATTGGTATATTCCGATTTTCTATTTCTTTTTAATTCAATCTTGGTAGGTTGCATATTTCTAGGAATTTATCTATTTTTTCTCTAGGTTACCTAATTTGTCAGCATATGATTGTTCATAATAGTTTCTTATGACCTTTAATATTTCTGTGTTATAAGTTGTAATGTTTCCCCTTTTCATTTGTGATTTTATGTATGAGTCATCTCTTTTCTTGTGAGTTTAATCTAAAGATTTGTCAATTTTGTTTATCTTTAAAGAAAAACCACTCTTACTTTCACCCATCTTTTCTATATCTTTTAAACTTCTATTTCATTGGGGCACCTGGGTGGCTCAGTCTGTTAGGCATCTGCTTTTGACTTGGGTCATGATCCCAGGGTCCTGGGATTGAGTCCCACACACTGGCCTCCCTGCTCCATGGGGAGCCTGCTTCCCCCTCTCCCTCTGCCCCTCATCCCCTGCTTATGCTCACAGGCTGTCTCTTTCTATCAAATAAAGAAATAAAATCTTAAAAAAAAATAAATTTCTATTTCATTTATTTCTGCCCTTACCATTGTTATCTTCTACCTTCATTCTGTTTTGATTATCTCAAAGTCAACTGATTTGGGACTTTAATCATATCTTTCAAAAGTCTTTCACATTTATCATCTAGTCTAATCAAGTGAGTGATTATTGTATCATATTCATAGGTCTGCCCACGTACAAGGGGAGAGGAAAACATATATTCTATACATCATAGGCTGGGAAACTTGGGAGTCCATCTTAGAATTCTACCTACAACATAGACTCTCTGCTTTTGTGGGTTAAATGGATGATTTTGACCTCCATAATGTCTTCTGAAAAGACTTACTTAAGGGGCCTACAGTAATCATTTTTTCTTTTCCTCAATCATTTTCCACACATTTCCATCATGTCAAATAGGATATGTGCTGAACTGACTTGTACCCTGCAGTAAATTTTACTTATATTTTCAGTAGTGATTAGCTGTAATTAGCTATATTACTAAAGTCATTTTCTAGTCATATCAAGAATGCACTAATATGCATGTTGAAATGATTTACTGAGTTAAAGCAAATATAAGTCAAAATTCAAAAAACAAGAACAAAATATTTTAAAACTCCTAATAAGCTCAATGGATCAAACAACTTTTAATACTGCTCATTAGATACTTTGTTATCTGTGCATGAAACACAAACATGTAGACACATTTTCCTAAGGATTGGGCTGGGGGTTGGGTAGGAAACTCAGTAAAATGTGTTTAAAGATTTATAAAATGTGGCATCTATTCTTGGCCAGATATAAACCCAGACACACAATATAGGACAAGGCTAAGCTCTACTGTTCTGACATCAATGAGAATCTTGTGGAGACAGCTTCCCCCAAAGGCAATGGAGCAAAATGAAAATAATCAGCTTCCTTGAGAGCTGCTTTGTGACTTTCTTGTTGCCGTTGAAGGGATCTATGTGGGAATAATTAAGTGTTCCAAAGTAACACAAAGGACTAGAAGAGGCCTGAGCAACATGAGAGAACTTCGGTGTACAAGGCAGACAATTAAATATATTGGTGGGGCATTACATCGTATCTAATAGCTAATCCTCAGAAAACTAAAGTGAAAGAAGAAAGAAAAGATCAGCATTTGTGGATTACTTGCATGAAGACAAAACAAGATTGGGGTCACAAATGTGTTCTGTGTTTCATTCACTGGAGGTGGGGCTCTTCTTCCCAGGCAGCCATTCCTCATAGTTATTACACCTGCGTGTTTTTCTTAAAGTGAATCAGTTATAAAGACTCCTCCCTGTCCCTTGGCTGTGCTTGCTTGAATTTTATATCAGAGAATCTGGCTTGAAAGAATATAATGTGGTATATACCTTTTGTAGTCATTTCATAATTCTTGGATATTTCGTTTTGAGTTTTCAGTCCTTTTTCACATTCTTCTCAGTTTTATAGATTTTTATTGAGAGATCCTCAAGCTTAGAGGTTTAGTTCTCTGCCCTGTCTTGTCTACTAATAAGTCCATCAAAGGTATTCTTCATTTCTGTTAGTGTTTTTAATTTCATAATTTAAAAAAATTATTTATTGAGATTTCCATTTGCCTATTGACATTATCCATCTGTTCTTGCATGTTGTCTACTTTTTTCCATTAATACCCTTAGCATATTAATTATATTTTTGAAAAATCCCTGGTCTAATAATTCCGCATTCCTGCCATATTAGACTCAGGTTCTGATGTTTGTTCTATCTCTTCAAACTATAATTTTTGCCTTTTGGTGTATCTTATAATTTTTGTGTGTGTGAAAAGGTGGGCTTTCTATACTGGATAAAATAATTTGTAGCAAATAGGCCTGTATATAATTTAAGGTTTGCTGGTAGAGGATGTGTTCTATCTGTGATTAGGTCCATCTTTTCGGAAGCCTGTGCTGCTGAACTGCAAATTTCATCGGGTACTTCTCAGAACTTTTTTCTTTCGTTATGTGGGACAAGTGGGCTACAGAGTGCTGGAGTGGTATATTTTCCTTCCCCCAGACAGGTTAGGCTCTGGGAAGTCATATTATATTAGTCTTCGGTAAAATAGCTTCTCCCGAGATCAGGAAAAACTTATCCTCATTAAGAAGACAAGATTGCCCAGGCAAACATCAAAATGGTTCCTTCTCTTCTCTGACAGAAGTCTAAGGGAATTTTTCTCCAGTACTTACTAGGAAGGTCCTACAGGTGAAATGCATAGAAGTGTGGAGGCTCCCCAGTGACGAAGTTCTGCTGGAGTTGTTAACTTTCAGTCTTGTCCACACTACACAGTGCCTTTAGCAATTCATCAGTTACAGTTTTCTATCCCAGTAGTAATTCCTACAAAGGTGCCTGCTTGAGGTTTTCTACTCCAGCAAGTCCGATTCTCTACCTGATGGTCTCTCCAGTTTGGAGGATAGCAGTTTTCCCTATGACATCATTTTTTTTTTTTTTTTAAGATTTTTACTTATTTACTTGATAGACAGAGAGAGATCACAAGTAGGCAGAGAGGCAGGCAGAGAGAGAGAGGGGGAAGCAGGCTCCCCGCTGAGCAGAGAGCCCAATGTGGGGCTCCATCCCAGGACCCCGAGATCATGAGCCGAGCTGAAGGCAGAGGCCCAAACCACTAAGCCACCCAGGCGCCCCCCCCATGACATCATTTTTTGATGAATCTAAAAAGAATTATTGATTTTTTTCAGTTTTTGCTGCTATTGTTGTTGTTTAGCTTTTTACTTGTTAAGATGGAGTGGTGACTCCTAAACTCTGAACATGTTGGATCTAAAATGGAAGTTCCCAAATATGCTTTTTAATCAAACATAGTAATTCTTGATCTAGTGTTGCCTTGATGTCCAAAGTTAATTATTATTAATTTCATACAGGATCTATACAAGATTTAAACATATGCTGATTCAAAATTTATTTGATGTTCATAGACTGAGTTATATAAACTTTTATTTTATGTGTATTGTACTCTGGCCAAAATACTACATGTATGCTAATTTTTCTTTTAAGGAGCACAAATGCCAGATGCCCATTTTTATTAATGAGGCTGCTGATATATGTGCACATCAAAATACTTCTTAGTTTTTAATCTACATTTCCAGAGAACAATTCATATTCTGCCACCTTTTCTCTTAGAAAGAAGCAGACTTGGCCAACTGATATATTATATTGCTCTTCAACTGGAGCCAGTTTTCTTTCTTAAGTACATTTCTGCAACGTATCATTTATGATAAAAAATATTCAAGAGCTATCATTTTGTTATAGAAAGTATTTGTCAATTGCTTCCAGCCTTTATAATTGATTCATGCAAAATTCACGGAGTAAAAAATGTGTTGTTTTTTTTTTCAATTACAGTTTTCCAATAAACAGACACTATAAATAAGGGCCGGGAATGAAATTCCATTTCCTTGCATAAATGCTACAATGCAGTATGTAAGCAGATAACTTATAAAGATGATCAAATCTAGAAACTTAAAATAGAACTTGGAGGATATTTACCCAACCTTTCATACAAATTAAGAATCTTTTCAATGATACCCCTGGCAAATAATCATAATATACTTCCTACTAAGACACTAACGACCTTTTTTGTATACACAGGGATCTTATTCCACAACATTTAAATGTGTTATTAAAGTCTGTTATGGTTGAACATTGGATATGGGTAGTAGGTGGTGAAAGGGCGGGATAAGCAGAACTTAAACTACAACTCCTGTCTGCAGACTCCTTGCCAAGTCTTCTTACCATGAATTCAGAATGACAACCAGACTGGCTAGAGACGGCAGAATCCTGGCTGAGGGAACGTTAACAGGGACATATTTTTGGCGTTAGTTCATACTTCTCTCATGAAAAAGAAATGTGTTTCTTCTAAAAATAGATAAACTAAAATGTATATCAAAACTCAGAGGTAAGCCTGCCTAGAAAACGGCCTCATAAAGGCAGCATGACACTACAAAGAAAATCATTCTCAGTATGTCATTTTGGTACTATTTCATTTTCTCAAGATGTCTCTAAACAAAGCTCTACAACACTTCCATTTTATTTCCTAAGGAACAAGATCCTACACATTTTATATTCATTATCCCACCTATTAATTTGACTCAGTGAAATCAGCATTAGTTACATAATACATTTTTAAATCCTAGCCTGATTATTCTTACTTTGTTCATGTGTCCTAGCCTATCTCTTCATTTGTATTCATATGCAGCAAAATTTTTACTCATCCAATTTATAAAGGGTCTATTTAGTGTAGGTAGGGTAATGGAAGTACAATATAATAAACCTAAATTTTCTATCAGCATATGCAAAATATTTTTGAAGATTAAATCTATTATCCAAAATAATACAATTCACTCCAAAGTTAAAAACATGCTACACTGGTCACTGTTTTGTTATATTCGTTAATGTATCCTACAAATATTTACTGTGTACCCAACGTATTTCAGACTCTGTTTTTGTTTTTTTTTTTTTAAAGATTTATCAGAGAGAGAGAGGGAGAGAGCGAGCACAGAAAGACAGAGTGGCAGGCAGAGGCAGAGGGAGAAGCAGGCTCCCTGCTGAGCAAGGAGCCCGATGTGGGACTCGATCCCAGGACGCTGGGATCATGACCTGAGCCGAAGGCAGCTGCTTAACCCACTGAGCCACCCAGGCGTCTGTTTTAAGTTTTGTTGATACAGTTCTGAACAAAAGAGTTAAAACTCAACCTTACATTCTTGTTTTGGGGAGAGACTGACAACAAACAAAGAAATATGTATGTGAAAGATGGTGATGACTGAAATAGGGGCATGAAGCAAGGAGATGAGCCAGAGGACATGTGGAGGTGCAAATTTAAAAGAGATCCAGAGAAGGTGTCACCAAAAATGTGATATTTAAGTAAAGACCTGAGGAGGTAAGAAAATGAGCTTTGTGGGTATCTGGAAAGAAAACATTTCAGACAAAGGGAGAAACAAGTGTGAGGCTCTGGGGGGCGGGGGTGGGAATACACCTGGAGACTTCAAGGAAAATCCAGGAGGCCAGTGTGGCTGGAGGAGAGTTAAAGATATTATAGGAGGGCGCCTGGGTGGCTCAGTTGGTTAAGTGACTGCCTTTGGCTCAGGTCATGATCCTGGAGTCCCAAGATCGAGTCCCACATCGGGCTGCCAGCTCCATGGGGAGTCTGCTTCTCCCTCTGACCTTCTCCTCTCTCGTGGTCTCTCTCTCTCTCTCAAATAAATAAATAATCTTTTTAAAAAAAGATATTATAGGAGAGCATCCAGGGTAGTCATATCCTAGAGACTTTGAGGTCAAAATAAGAGGCTGTTAGAGAGTTCTGAATGGAGGGGTGAAATGGTTTTACATTTTTACAAGTTCACCAGAGGCATTGTGCAAAATAAGAGAGCAAGGAAAAAAGAAAGACTGTGGAAGGTTTTCGTACAGTGATCTAGCTGAAGGATGATGGCAGCTTGGTCAGATCAAGAGCACTGAATGTGTCTTAAAAAGGTAGTTTCTACAGTATGTACTGTTGAAGTGAATGTGAAATATGAGAGCTAAAGTTTGATTTCAAGATTTCTTGGTGTCATCAGCTGGAAGGATGGAGTGTCCATTAACTGAGATGAAGAAGAAAGACTATAGGAGGGGCAAGTTTAGACATTAAGTTTGAGATTTAGATTAGGCAATGGGTAATATTAAGTCTGGCATTCAAAGGAGTTTCAGACAAGTTGTATATACTGAGGCATTGCTGGTTTACTGGAGGGAATTCAGGCAATGAGACTAGATGTAGCGTAAAAGGAAAACAGAAAGAGAGAGAAGTTCAAAGATGGGAGTGTTGATCACGCCACTGTTTAGTGGCTGGAGAAATGCGGAGGAGCTAGCAAAAGGAACTGAGGAGAAACTCCTGTAAGCCAAAAAGAGTTACTTAAGAAGGGAAGGATCAATTGTGTCAAAGCTGCAGACATGTCAACCATGCTGCAGACTGAGAGATGGCACTGGACTTAACTACACAGAGATCACTGGTGCCCTTCACAAAAGTACCTTTAGTGGAGCATTAGAGATAAAAGCTAGTGGGAATGTTTGAGAAAGAACAAAAGGAGAGAAATCAGAGACTGTGAATAGAAAAACTTTTCAAGGAGACTTGATGCAAAGAAAACGAAAGAGAAATAAGAAACAAAAAAGAAAAGAAAAAACTACTATGTTTGTTTGTTTTAAATGGGTGAAATAAGATGAATTTTCCTCTATTTGTGGGCATTTGAGAATTCATTTAAAGAAAAGGCAATAATTTAAGAATCTATGTGCCAAAGAGAAACACAATATTATCTTTGAAAGCCTATATTTGGGCTGGGGAGCATTAATATTTGGGGGTAATGGTTGGTGTAATTGCAAGAGCAGTAGTTAATTGTCCACAAACACAAAATGACCTTCTTTCAAACACACTAAGCTTCTTCTTTCTATGTTTACAACATTTTAGAAATGAAATGCAAATCCTTAAATGAATCTTAAGAGACAAAAAGACTGAGACTTTAGAAGCAATGTTTTAAGTGCATGAGAAAGTCCAAAGATATTAAAATTCCCTCATTTATGTGTATTTTTATGACACTTTTGAAAATGAAAACATTTGTTTAACTGAGATTTGGCTTGCATTTTGTCTAAAGTTTGCACAAAACTTAAGAGAATAATCTACTTTTGCTATATATTTTAATGAAATAAAATCACCTCTGGGGAAAAAAATCTGAACAGTCTCATGGTATTATTATGAAAATGAAACAAAACTTTTGATAACAAGCAAAGGAAAGAAAACTGATAACTAAGTAATACCATCTAAAGCTATTACTAAGGTCTAGTGCCAAAAAACATTAGCTAAAAAGAATTCTTCTGTGTGTTACTGGAAGTTCAAAGACACTGACACTATCAGGGAATGTCAGACAACTTAATAGTATAGATTAAAGAAGAAATCTTTTTAAAATGTTGACTTATACTGTTGAGAGTGTTAAAATAATTTGATATAACAACATATGCTTCGTTAGAATTTTTTCATCCTCTTTTTTCAGACGTGCTCATGTGCACACACATGCGCACACACCCATCCCCCCGCCACACCAAAGTCTCGCTAAAGTAATAATTCTGGCTATGAATGTAGACTGGACAAGAAAGGGAAGAAAGCACATTTATCCCAACACAGAAGAGGGAATTTTTTTATTGTGAAAAAAAGATTAAGACAAAAAAAAAAAAGAAAGAAAGAAAGAAAGAAAATTACCCAGGCTGCACTAAAAATAGTGTGAATTTTGTTGAGGAGAAAAAGTCACTCATAGCTCAACATTAGCAATGACAATTCTCTCTTGTGTTTATCTTCTCTGAAATAAAATATAGTCTATATGTTCTCAACATGTGGAGAATGATACTCCATCAACAGAATAATAGGAAAATGGAAAAGCATAATTATGCATGGAAGAAGATGGTAGCATTCTAATCATGGTGTATCTTGCACTACCAGATTTTCCACACTACTTTTTCAGCACATAAAAGCCAGTGAAGTGGAGTACAAATACAAAATTCAGCAGTGTAGGGAAGTTCAATTCCTTTAGAATTGGCATGCTGCAGAATAAGCCTGGTTTAGGAAGAGCGAGTCTCTATCACTGACATTTCTGTCAACTTATTTTACAAGTTACAGAAAATTTCCAGATACAAGTGGTCATTTTGAATACCTATAAATATGACTTTCATGCTTTATTATTATTTTTTTTAATTTTTAAAAAAGATTTTATTTGTTTATTTGACAGAGAGAGAGAGAGCAGGAGAGCACAGCAGGGGGAGTGGCAGAGGGAGAAGCAGTCTCCTGCTAAGCAGGGAGCCTGATGTGGGGCTCTAACCTAGGACCCTGGGATCATGACCTGAGTCGAAGGCATATGCTTAACCAACCGAGCCACCCAGGTGCCCCTGACTTTGACACTTCAGATGTCAATCTTTATGATAAAAAAATCAATAATTCTGACCAAAAGGAGAACCATCTCTGGATAATTTTAGAAGAAAAACACAATTTCTTCAGAATGTAAGTTCTTTGTATCGTTTAGTCAGCTTAGCAAGGTGTGGGTGGAAGTAGGATTTAAGTCAATGTCTTGAATTAACAAAATAATACTGTTATATCTTTACACAATATACATGTTATTATTATGGCAGTAAACTGAAAATTAAAATTTAACTTAAATTAGTATATATTTCTGTTAATAAAAGTAACAGATACCTATTGTAGAATGCATGAAAACTATAGACAACAAAATACAAATCACCTATTAATAACACTCATGAGTAATATCTAACATTTGATATATGTACTTGAAGACATTTTCTATTCATGTTATATCAACTAAATTAAGATCATATGATAATATGTACTATTGTTTCACATCCCATTATTTTAATATGCTCTGCAATGAATATTTCCCCTTATTTAATATTATTTGGAAGAAATCATATACATAAACAATATTTAACAACTCCTTTATTGTTGTATATTAAGATGCCTCCTTTTTTGGAATCCTAAATGGGGCTAAGATTAATATACATATACTGAAGTTTTACTTTGAGTAAAGTGACTTTGTAATTATATTCACTAAATTATTATATATCTAAATACAGTTCACCAATAATGGAATAAACAGTTAAATATTTAATTAGATTTATTATGCCTAACACAACTCCAAAAATTTTATGAGTACTAGAGACTTCAACTGAAAAAGTAAGAAAATTAAAGCAGGAAAAATGAGAATTGAGAGAGGAAATAGAACCTGAGAAAGATATACGCCTGAAATACATGGCCTAAGATCTCACATAGTTAGTAGAAAAAGTCACAATGTTGTTTGGAGTTTCTGAATAGCCAAATCAGAAAGGGAAATATACTGTAATTCCCAATACCTATAAGTACCAACTCAGGATTGAAATAATAATGTTATTCTCAGGGGTAGCTCACTTTTTCTAGATGCTATGACTTGAGCAGACTTTCTTCTTTGGATTTTCATAAAGATAAGTCAGGTTGATAAAGTGGATTTCATCTCCAATGACATCCCTTCAACTTATTTTGACAGAGCTATTCATTATACTATCTCTCCATGTAGACCAAGGGCATAATGGCAAAATCAAAGAACGTTAAAATACACATTAATGGGTCCTCATTTGTCAGCTTAATTTCTATTTGAAAAATTCTATAAAACAGTGACCACTTGGCTGAATAAAACTAACATGTGTTATATTTCAATTTAATTTTTACTTTAATCACATTTAGCTTTAAAAAGCCAGAGAATGAAAATATTTTGAACTGCTTTTTAATGGTGGGGGAAAATATTTTGACAGTTGGCATAAAAGCTGCCGTTATAACAAGGATTTAGAATATATCATCTTGTTTCCAAAGAAGTGATTTTGTTTTTAAATTACATATTTCACCTAATTCCAAATAGAATGAGTTGGCTTACAGTCAAAAGCAAAAGTGCATACATAGAACAACTGACACTGAAATAAAGTACTAAGAGTCATGAAATCATGCTATACAGATTGGAAGGAGATGTTTATACAAAAAAATTGGGCTGAGGAGACCTACTGCATTAAACTCCTTGGCAATAAATGTGGCATAAATCTAATGAAAAAATAATGGGAAGTACTTCAGAACATGAGGAAAAATAGACACATTATTACCAGAAAATTTAAACTCACAAATACTACCTATTTTAATTTAATGCAATTTTATTTTATTTTATTTTATTTTTTAACTTGAATGATGGAGAGTAGTACAGTAAAGTAAAACAGAGCAAAGGAAAAAAGAGCAAAGAGAAAATAGCTCTTGGGAAACAACATAGACTCCAGGTAACCTTCATAAACTGAAAAATGATCTAAAATTCCAAGGTGTGTATACCTCCCCCCCAGCCCCAAAACTCTGATCAACACGTCTGTGAAAGTAGGACTCCTAGTCTCTACCAGATAAGGAAACATTTGTAGAGGAGTCACAAAATTCTCCAAAGAGCCCTTTCCCCTCAACAAAGACTGCATGAAGCTCTCTGGCTGGTGCCTCCTAAACAAGCAACAGAAAAGTAAACAGAAAAAAATACCCAAAGCCCCCAAATGCAGCTTGGCTAGAAACACAGACCTGTCAGAGTCAGAGATGGAAAGGAGAGTGAAGAAATCATTCATAATATTTTAGGAGAAATGGACTGTTTAGATCCAGTGAGATTCAAAGAAATGGTCTCACAGGCATCCAAAAACACTAAACCACCTTTCCCAAAAAATATATATATATCATATACAAGACAGAACAATTTTGAAAAAGATGTTAGCTCTAAAACAGAGAAAATGTTCCTACTAGTGTTTTACAGCATAGGAGAAATAAGTAAAAATGAGAATTTAATAAATAAAAACACTCAAGCAGGGACTCGTGGATGGTTTAGTCAGCTGGGCATCTGCCTTCAGCTCCAGTCTTGATCCCAGAGTCCTGGGATCAAGCCCCACATGGGGTTCTCTGCTCAGCAGGAGTCTGCCTCTCCCTCTCCCTCAACCTTCTGCTCTGCCTACTTGTGCTCTCTCTCTGTGAAATAAATCTTTAAAAAAAACACTTAAATACAAGATAATAAAACAAGAGAATGAGATCAAAACTGGAAATGACAGAGTCAATGAAATGATATGAGGCTCAAAATAATACTATTACAGAAGTAAAAAAAAAAAAAAAAAGAAAGTACAGAATAGGTATACTTTAAAACTGAGATAATACCATAGAAGAATGACTTGAGATAATTAAGTGATTGCAGGAAAAAAGCCTAAGCAATCAAAGAAATTTGAAAGAAAATCAGATATCAAGGCAAGGCAAAAATGAACTAATATGAAGATAACAGGGTTCATAAGAGAGAATCCAACCAATTGATCAGAAAAAGAATTTGAATATATAATGTCAACAAAAATCCCTGAGATAAAGGGATGTCTACATTAACAGTTTAACAAAACCCACCTGTATCTCAGAAAAGATGATTTACAATGATGATTAAGAGCTGGTATAATTTGATGACCTGAGATTCACAACTAAAGATGGAGAAGAAAGCAAAATTCTAAAGTACAGTATTATGGAGATATATAACAGGCAGATCAAGAGTAACTACCCCCAAACCATCCTAGGTATAAGACCCGGACTAGGATTCTGTAAGCCTGGAATGCTAGTGAGACTTTCCCAAAGGTTGTGAGATATTTAGACAATGGTGACCCAACAGATGGATTTCAGGATCAGAGTGGAAAGCCATGGGGAATACTGTGGGTAGACCCTTTCAAGTTCCTTTACATCTTCCTTCTTCTTGAAAAGTTGGGCAGCTATAAACAACATTCCAGAGGAATTCTATCATGCCCAAGTAACTGGAGCTAGACTTAATGTTCTTGTGATAAACAAATAGAAAACTGAAAAGATTATATAAAACAGTAGTTTTCAGACATTGGACAAGAGGTAGTAGTACCAGACTGTGATACCAGGTAAAAAGAGTAATGAAGGAGTCCTATAATCCTGGTTTTCCACCTCGAGGCAACTTCCTGACTACAGTGCAGGAAGGCGTTCCCAGAATAAGCACAATCACAAAATAAGCATCATCTTCTGCTTCACCTATGAGAAGTGACCTCTAGGAAATCTGGCAGCTCTGAGCTTCAATTTACTGACAAATATAATATCCTGGCCTATAATTGTTGCAAAAATTACACTGTATGTAGAAGTAGACAGATGTATATAGATATACTCCCAAGTCATGATAATTACCAAATAAATCTTCACTATTATTACTCTTGATTAGATATCTCACAGTGTTTTTACTTATGTTGAAGTTACTAAATTGAACTGAAGAAAATTTAGAATTTCATGAAACAGAGTACTTACCATAAGACTATAAAATTGGGAGAAGCCTGTTTGTATCCACATGATGGCAAATCATTAAGTAGAACTTTTAGCAATTAGACTTTTTATGGGATAGAAGAAAATGGAAATATTAAAAAGTGTTTGCAGTTGTGTTACAGAATTTATGACCTGAATAATTAGGGTGTTTGCTTGCAAATGGAGCCTAACAAAAAAAAAAAAATTCATACTACATCTTGAAAATAAACTGCATGATTTGGAACAAAACCCAGCAGCTGTGAGTCACTACTTGTAACTGAGAACACCAGCATTGAGGCACTTGTGGAAGATCTGTAAGCGAAGATCTTAGAGACACCATTCCTCTTAATTAGCCCAAGGAAGTGAAAGAAGGTCTTTTATATATTACTCTCAGGTGTTTGATAATGCTTCATAGACTGAAGAATCTAATCACATGAAAACTTTTATCTTCTAGGTGAGATCATTATCCTTCACAAATGGGTTGCTTGAGAGCAATAATTCAACATTTAATTGTGTTTTCTTTATTTCTCCTAAGAGATAAATCTAGAAAAATATGAATTGCATTGTTGTTAAAGTTTCAGCAGACCTTAGTATCAGAATAATGTTCCCAAATGGCATCTTTCCTATTATTAGTCAACAATATGAGCTTTGAGTATTTGAGTGCAATGTTTATGGGACATGGTGCCATAAGGTAGGACAGCTTTAACTCTGTACTCCCCTGTGAGGTATTAACACCTTTGAAGTAGTTCTACTTTCTGGAAGCAGTAGAGCAGGTATATACACATATTCTGTGATGGTGAATATGACCCTAAAACAATCACAGTTGCAAATTGCAAAATGGCTCAAATTCTTCCTGAGTCCAAGCCCTTTCCTAAGTCCATGCCCTTTGCCAAATAGCCTTGCAGGGTCCTCCTGCTTTGACTGTGAGGTCAGGCAAGGGTTTTGCTCAGAAAAACAGGCTTGGATATCAGTTGCCAAATTGGGTTTGTTCTCTTGTTCCCTGACATCCATGAGAAGGACATGCTAAGGCTAGTTTGCTGGAAGATGAGACAGATGTAAAAGAGATGAAGTATCCCAGTCAGGACCATTCAAAATCACCCCAAATCCAGTCCACCCCAAACATGTGGGAGAGCCTAGGCACTAGTCAAGACCAGAAAATCCTCCCAGCCAACCTATGGATTTGTGACCTAATAATAAATGCTTATTTTCCCTTAAGCCACTGAATTTATGCAGAGGTGTGACATCCAAAATTTAGAGTGGTTAGCTTTCATCAAACCCAATCTCTGGCAACTGAATTAAACAGGAAATGCAAGTCAGTTTCTTGGGGTCTTTTCCATCTTCGGAAACTGTGGTCCTGCATGCCAGCCTTGTTTGCTTAAGGTGCTGGTTGTAACTCAAATATTCTGCAATTAATGATTTGGCAGAACAAACACATACTTCCTTTACGATCTTTCTCCAGCTTGATCTAAAAATGTTTCTATTGGCCTAAGGAAATCTTTTCAAATGGGGTTAAAAAATAAGTTGGATTATACTCGAAGAGAGCAGGGTAAACTAAAGCTGAGCGATGTCAACAAATGATCATCAAAAAACTGTAGAGTAAATCGGATGTCAAAACAATTATATGGGTTTTGGCATTAACTGAAAGACTTTTGTATCTAAAAAAGAAGACTTTCTCATTTATAATGTGAAATTAACTTCATGTCCAAAAATTCTGGGTAAATAATAAATACCCAGAAGCAAGCCACAGAAATTTTGTGAATTTAAAAAATAATATCTCGATTGGGAGTCAAGATGGCGGAGAAGTAGCAGGCTGAGACTACTTCAGCTAGCCGGAGATCAGCTAGATAGCTTATCTAAAGATTGCAAACACCTGCAAATCCATCGGCAGATCGAAGAGAAGAAGAAGAACAATTCTGGAAACAAAAACAACCACTTTCTGAAAGGTAGGACCGGCGGAGAAGTGAATCCAAAGCGACAGGAAGATAGACCCCGGGGAGAGGGGCCGGCTTCCGGCAAGCGGCGGAGCAACGGAGCACAAAATCAGAACTTTTAAAAGTCTGTTCTGCTGAGGGACATCGCTCCAGAGGCCAGACCAGGGTGAAGCCCACGCGGGGTCAGCGTGGCCTCAGGTCCCGCAGGGTCACAGAAGGATCGGGGGTGTCTGAGTGTCGCAGAGCTTGTGCGTATTGGAACGGGAAAGCCGGCTACAGAGAAAGAGCCAACAGTAAGCTCACAGCTCGGGGTTACCTTGAACTGGTCACAGGCTCCGTGAGCTCGGAGTGCGGCCGGAGGTCAGGCAGACGGGAGTAACTGGGCGCTATTCTCTGAGGACACACTGAGAAGTGGGGCCCCGGGCTCTCAGCTCCTCCAGACCGGAGACCAGAGGACGCCATTTGTATTCCCGTCCTCCGGAACTCTACGGAAAGCGCTCAGGGAACAAAAGCTCCTGAAAGCAAACCCGAGCGGATTACTCAGCCCGGCCCCTGGTAAGGGCGGTGCAATTCCTCCTGGGGCAAAGACACTTGAGAATCACTACACCAGGCCCCTCCCCCAGAAGATCACAAAGAAATCCAGCTAAGACCAAGTTCACCTACCAAGGAGTGCAGTTTCAATACCAAGGAGAGCAACAGAATTCCAGAGGAGGAGAAAGCAAAGCACGGAACTCATGGCTTTCTCCCTGTGATATATTTTTCTTTTTTCTTCCCCCTGTAATTTTTTTAGTCTTGCAGTTAATTTAATTTTTTTCTTTTTCATTTTTTTCTCTTAATCTAATTTTTTTTAACTTTTACCCTTTTTTAACGTTTTCAAACTAGTTTATCTAATATATATATTTTTTCCTTTTTATATTTTTCTTTATTTGTTTTCCTTTTTTAAATTCTTTTCGTTTTTTTTTTCTTTTTTTCTTTTTGTTTTTTATTTCTTTCTTTTTCAACCTCTTTTTATCCCCTTTCTCCCCCCCTCACCATTTGGGATCTCTTCTGATTTGGTTAAAGCATATTTTCCTGGGGTTGTTGCCACACTTTCAGTATCTTACTTACTCCTTCATATACTCTTATCTGGACAAAATGACAAGGCAGAAAAATTCACCACAAAAAAAAGAACAAGAGGCAGTACCCAAGGCTAGGGACCTAATCAATACAGACATTGGTAATATGTCAGATCTAGAGTTCAGAATGACAATTCTCAAGGTTCTAGCCGGGCTCGAAAAAGGCATGGAAGATATTAGAGAAACCCTCTCGGGAGATATAAAAGCCCTTTCTGGAGAAATAAAAGAACTAAAATCTAACCAAGTTGAAATCAAAAAAGCTATTAATGAGGTGCAATCAAAAATGGAGGCTCTCACTGCTAGGATAAATGAGGCAGAAGAAAGAATTAGTGATATAGAAGACCAAATGACAGAGAATAAAGAAGCTGAGCAAAAGAGGGACAAACAGCTACTGGACCACAAGGGGAGAATTCGAGAGATAAGTGACAACATAAGATAAAACAACATTAGAATAATTGGGATTCCAGAAGAAGAAGAAAGAGAGAGGGGAGCAGAAGGTATACTGGAGAGAATTACTGGGGAGAATTTCCCCAATATGGCAAAGGGAACAAGCATCAAAATTCAGGAGGTTCAGAGAACGCCTCTCAAAATCAATAAGAATAGGCCCACACCCCGTCACCTTATAGTAAAATTTACAAGTCTTAGTGACAAAGAGAAAATCCTGAAAGCAGCCTGGGAAAAGAGGTCTGTAACATACAAGGGTAAAAATATTAGATTGGAAGCTGACTTATCCACAGAGACCTGGCAGGCCAGAAAGAGCTGGCATGATATTTTCAGAGCACTAAACGAGAAAAACATGCAGCCAAGAATACTATATCCAGCTAGGCTATCATTGAAAATAGAAGGAGAGATTAAAAGCTTCCAGGACAAACAAAAACGTAAAGAATTTGCAAACACCAAACCAGCTCTACAGGAAATATTGAAAGGGGTCCTCTAAGCAAAGAGAGAGCCTACAAGTGGTAGATCAGTAAGGAACAGAGAGAGTATACAGTAACAGTCACCTTACAGGCAAAACAATGGCACTAAATTCATATCTCTCAATAGTTACCCTGAATGTGAATGGGCTAAATGCCCCTGTCAAAAGACACAGGGTATCAGAATGGATAAAAAAACAAAACCCATCTATATATTGCCTCCAAGAAACTCATTTTAAGGCCGAAGACACCTCCAGATTTAAAGTGAGGGGGTGGAAAAGAATTTACCATGCTAATGGACATCAGAAGAAGGCAGGAGTGGCAATACTTATATCAGATCAATTAGACTTTAAGCCAAAGACTATAATAAGAGATGAGGAAGGACACTATATCATACTCAAAGGGTCTGTCCAACAAGAAGATTTAACAATTTTAAATATCTATGCCCCCAATGTGGGAGCAGCCAACTATATAAACCAATTAATAACAAAATCAAAGAAACACATCAACAATAATACAATGATAGTAGGGGACTTTAACACTCCCCTCACTGAAATGGACAGGTCATCCAAGCAAAAGATCAGCAAGGATATAAAGGCCTTAAATGACACACTGGACCAGATGGACATCACAGATATATTCAGAATATTTCATCCCAAAGCAACAGAATACACATTCTTCTCTAGTGCACATGGAACATTCTCCAGAATAGATCACATCCTCGGTCCTAAATCAGGACTCAACCGGTATCAAAAGATTGGGATCATTCCCTGCATATTTTCAGACCACAATGCTCTAAAGCTAGAACTCAACCACAAAAGGAAGTTTGGAAAGAACCCAAATACATGGAGACTAAACAGTATCCTTCTAAAGAATGAATGGGTCAACCGGGAAATTAAAGAAGAATTGAAAAAAATCATGGAAACAAATGATAATGAAAATACAACGGTTCAAAATCTGTGGGACACAACAAAGGCAGTCCTGAGAGGAAAATATATAGCGGTACAAGCCTTTCTCAAGAAACAAGAAAGGTCTCAGGTACACAACCTAACCCTACACCTAAAGGAGCTGGAGAAAGAACAAGAAAGAAACCCTAAGCCCAGCAGGAGAAGAGAAATCATAAAGATCAGAGCAGAAATCAATGAAATAGAAACCAAAAAAACAATAGAACAAATCAACGAAACTAGGAGCTGGTTCTTTGAAAGAATTAATAAAATTGATAAACCCCTGGCCCGACTTATCAAAAAGAAAAGAGAAAGGACCCAAATAAATAAAATCATGAATGAAAGAGGAGAGATCACAACTAACACCAAAGAAATACAAACTATTATAAGAACATACTATGAGCAACTCTACGGCAATAAATTTGACAATCTGGAAGAAATGGATGCATTCCTAGAAACATATAAACTACCACAACTGAACCAGGAAGAAATAGAAAGCCTGAACAGACCCATAACCAGTAAGGAGATTGAAACAGTCATTAAAAATCTCCAAACAAACAAAAGCCCAGG
>NC_081560.1:26470524-26495455 GCF_022355385.1 Mustela nigripes | reverse complement strand
GCCAGACGGCTTCCCGGGGGAATTCTACCAAACATTTAAAGAAGAACTAATTCCTATTCTCCTGAAACTGTTCCAAAAAATGGAAATGGAAGGAAAACTTCCAAACTCATTTTATGAGGCCAGCATCACCTTGATCCCAAAACCAGACAAGGATCCCATCAAAAAAGAGAGCTATAGACCAATATCCTTGATGAACACAGATGCAAAAATTCTCACCAAAATACTAGCCAATAGGATTCAACAGTACATTAAAAGGATTATTCACCACGACCAAGTGAGATTTATTCCAGGGCTGCAAGGTTGGTTCAACATCCGCAAATCAGTCAATGTGATACAACACATCAATAAAAGAAAGAACAAGAACCATATGATACTCTCAATAGATGCTGAAAAAGCATTTGACAAAGTACAGCATCCCTTCCTGATCAAAACTCTTCAAAGTGTAGGGATAGAGGGCACATACCTCAATATCATCAAAGTCATCTATGAAAAACCCACCGCAAATATCATTCTCAATGGAGAAAAACTGAAAGCTTTTCCGCTAAGGTCAGGAACACGGCAGGGATGTCCATTATCACCACTGCTATTCAAC
This sequence comes from Mustela nigripes, assembly GCF_022355385.1. NCBI lineage: Eukaryota > Metazoa > Chordata > Mammalia > Carnivora > Mustelidae > Mustela > Mustela nigripes. The sequence goes on along the minus strand of NC_081560.1, from coordinate 26,494,863 downwards.
ATAGTATTAGAAGTCCTAGCCTCAGCAATCAGACAACAAAAGAAAATTAAAGGCGTCCAAATCGGCAAAGAAGAAGTCAAATTATCACTCTTCGCAGATGATATGATACTATATGTGGAAAACCCACAAGACTCCACTCCAAAACTGCTAGAACTTATACAGGAATTCAGTAAAGTGTTAGGATATAAAATCAATGCACAGAAATCAGTTGCATTTCTCTACACCAACAACAAGACAGAAGAAAGAGAAATTAAGGAGTCCATCCCATTTACAATTGCACCCCAAACCATAAGATACCTAGGAATAAACCTAACCAAAGAGGCACAGAATCTATACTCAGAAAACTATAAAGTACTCATGAAAGAAATCGAGGAAGACACAAAGAAATGGAAAAATGTTCCATGCTCCTGGATTGGAAGAATAAATATTGTGAAAATGTCTATGCTACCTAAAGCAATCTACACATTTAATGCAATTCCTATCAAAGTACCATCCATCTTTTTCAAAGAAATGGAACAAATAATTCTAAAATTTATATGGAACCAGAAAAGACCTCGAATAGCCAAAGGAATATTGAAAAACAAAGCCAAAGTTGGTGGCATCACAATTCCAGACTTCAGGCTCTATTACAAAGCTGTCATCATCAAGACAGCATGGTACTGGCACAAAAACAGACACATAGATCAATGGAACAGAATAGAGAGCCCAGAAATAGACCCTCAACTCTATGCTCAACTAATCTTCGACAAAGCAGGAAAGAATGTCCAATGGAAAAAAGACAGCCTCTTCAATTAATGGTGTTGGGAAAATTGGACAGCCACATGCAGAAAAATGAAATTGGACCATTTCCTTACACCACACATGAAGACTCAAAATGGATGAAGGACCTAAATGTGCGAAAGGAATCCATCAAAATCCTTGAGGAGAACACAGGCAGCAACCTCTTTGACCTCAGCCGCAGCAACATCTTCCTAGGAACATCACCAAAGGCAAGGGAAGCAAGGGCAAAAATAAACTATTGGGATTTCATCAAGATCAAAAGCTTTTGCACAGCAAAGGAAACAGTTAACAAAATCAAAAGACAACTGACAGAATGGGAGAAGATATTTGCAAACGACATATCAGATAAAGGACTAGTGTCCAAAATTTATAAAGAATTTAGCAAAGTAAACACCCAAAGAACAAATAATCCAATCAAGAAATGGGCAGAGGTCATGAACAGACATTTCTGCAAAGAAGACATCCAGATGGCCAACAGACACATGAAAAAGTGCTCCATATCACTCGGCATCAGGGAAATACAAATCAAAACCACAATGAGATATCACCTCACACCAGTCAGAATGGCTAAAATCAACAAGTCAGGAAATGACAGATGCTGGCGAGGATGCAGAGAAAGGGGAATCCTCCTACACTGTTGGTGGGAATGCAAGCTGGTGCAGCCACTCTGGAAAACAGCATGGAGGTTCCTCAAAATGTTGAAAATAGAATTGCCCGTGACCCAGCAATTGCACTACTGGGTATTTACCCTAAAGATACAAACGTAGTGATCCAAAGGGGCACGTGCACCCGAATGTTTATAGCAGCAATGTTCACAATAGCCAAACTATGGAAAGAACCTAGAAGTCCATCCACAGATGAATGGATCAAGAAGATGTGGTATATATACACAATGGAATACTATGCATCAATCAAAAGAAATGAAATCTTGCCATTTGCGACGTCGTGGATGGAACTAGAGTGTATCATGCTTAGCGAAATAAGTCAAGCAGAGAAAGACAACTATCATATGATCTCCCTGATATGAGGAAGTGGTGATGCAACATGGGGGCTTAAGTGGGTAGGAGAAGAATCAATGAAACAAGATAGGATTGGGAGGGAGACAAACCATAAGTGACTCTTAATCTTACAAAACAAACTGAGGGTTGCTGTGGGGAGGGGGGTTGGGAGAAGGGGGTTGGGAGAAGGGGGAGTGGAGTTATGGACATTGGAGAGGGTATGTGCTTTGGTGAGTGCTGTGAAGTGTGTAAACCTGGCGATTCACAGACCTGTACCCCTGGGGATAAAAATACATGTTTATAAAAAAATAAGAAATTAAAATAATGATAATAATAATAATAATATCTCAAAATCAAATGCTGTAGTTGAAGCATGTTGAGTGTGCACTGGCCCACAATTTACATAACTTGAATACTTGATCTTATAGTACTTAGAGTTTATTTTTAAAATATTTTTGGGTATTTAACTTTCAAAGATAAGTATGGATGATATGTTCAGCATTAAAGTTAGAATATAGTACTTAGAGTTTATTTTTAAAATATTTTTGGGTATTTAACTTTCAAAGATAAGTATGGATGATATGTTCAGCATTAAAGTTAGAATATGTCTTTAGCAAGTAAAAAACACAAAAATGTTTCTTAGAATTTGCATTCATGTCCTAACATATAAATGTTAATCTCATTCACTTTGATAGGCAATTACATTTCTCTAGTTATTGGAAGTCTTATTAATTTTCATTTCCTTGTAAGTGCTTTTTTCATCTCTAATATGGAAGTACTAGAATTTTATCATTTTAATTTTTAAATCACAAGGCAATAGTTTACGCATGTCCAGAGTCACTAAAGATTCATACAAGAGAAATAATGTTTTTCTCTGGAGGTCAGATCGCAATTAATAAAATTACATACTGAAACCCATAATCTTAGATCACAGCTCTTCAAGATTACTTATCTATTAATAATCATACTTTCTTGCCTTTTATCTTTTTTTATTGGTGTAAAAAAATACCCCTAATACCTCCTTTTCTCTGCCATCATGGTGTGTGTAGTTGACTACTCCTTGCCAACTCTTCTCACAACACTTTCAGGATCAAGAGATTCCTGGCCAAGAAACAGATGCACAAACATTCCATTCCAGTGGATTCAGATGAAAACTGGTAATAAAATCAGATACAACTCCAAGAGGAGGCATTGAAGAAGAACCAATCTGGGTCTATAAGGGATCACACATGAGAAGGCATGGTATTTATGCTGCATGAAAGTCACGTCCAATCACTCATTAGCTTGTACCCAATCATTCTATAAACATCACTACTATCTGAAAAATAGACATCTTTTTAAAAGATTTATTTATTCATTTGAGAGAGAGAGAGAGACAGAGGCAGAGGCAGAGAGAGTACAAGCAGGGGGAGAGACAGAGGGAGAAGGAGAAGCAGACTCCCCACTGAGCTGGGAGTTGGACATGGGGCTCAATCCGAGGTCCTGGAGATCATGACCTGAGCTGAAGGCAGACACTTAACCATCTGAGCCACTAAGGCACCCCTAGACATGTTTTATAGGAGAAATACTTTTTTTTTTCTCTGTTACTATGCTCTTCTACTAGTAGGATGGTTCAGTAACAAACATGTGAGAACTTAAAACAAAAAATAATTCTAATATATGTTTCATGTTTCCACAGTACAAACAGGGTGCCTGGGTGGCTCAGTCGGTTGAGCGTCTGCCTTCAGCTTGGATTGTGATCCTGGGGTCCTGGGATCAAGTCCCATGATGGGCTCCCTGCTCCAGTCTGTTTCTCCCTCTGCCTCTCTTCCCACTCATTCTCTAAATCTCTTTCTCAAATAATAAATAAAACCTTTTTTAAAAAATGACAAACACAAATTCTTATTCCCATTAGTTTTCATAACCCCACATTTTCAACTACAATTCCTTAAATACAATAGAACCATATGCTAAATAAAAGCAATGTAACTAGTATTTTAGAAAATCTACCATAATAATATTGAATAATATTGAATATTGAATAATTTGAGTCATGGAAAAATATATATATAAGAATATTATTGATCTAGAAGTCAAATTTTAATTTTATGCCTTTATTGGTCAAATGATAATAAAATATAAATGTATATCCAAGAAAAAGCACATTAAGGAAAGCAATGTTCATTAAACTTAGTTAACCTGTAAACATTACTTTTAACTAGATTTTCAGACAATATAATCAAAATCATTAGAATATATTTGTTGGGTATACGAGCCTTAAAGTTCATCAGAAATTCACCATTTTTATGGAGAAGGTAGTCATCTTTCTTTACACAAAAATTTTTGTGAGACAACTAAATTAGAAAGGTTAAATCCCTGAATAGGGACCTACAAATATTCCAAAATTTAGGTTTCTCATAGATGTAGGACATTAACCACCACCTACCCAGAGCAACATCACACATTGGGCAACTTATCTTTATAGCTTAAAATGCAAGTTAGAGCAGATATATACGGTGGAGTATGTTCCATCCAAGAGAATGTATGCATTGATATACATGGCCAACATGTCCCATGATGTGACATACTCCACAACTGTCTTTACCATATTGGCCAATACAAACATACAAACCAGAGGTAATTATATGTGAGTCTTCAACATTTCTAAACTAGTTACCTACATTCTATGGGGGCTGTCATAAAAGAAGATCATCAAAGATTATTATTTTTTTTTAGATTATCAAAGATTATTAAAGAGAAAATAAAACTTGGACAGGAGAGAAGCTGGTCCACAAAACATTCTGCTAATGTATATGAGGGAATCTCAATTTTTAGAATTGATAGGAAAAAATCTCTTAACAGAAAATCTAGATATATATCCAAATATTTACAGAAATGAGCCATTTTATAAATTTGGTGATTCAAACTGTTATGTGGGGTAAGAGGAGAAAGGAATAGGCTTTTCAATAAGGGATGTTGGGCCTCGTAGATTCCAGTGAAACCTAATTTGGAAAAATTGTATCTAGATCGAAACCTCCTATTATATGGGGCTATCAATAACCAACGTTATGGCTGGACTGTCCCTTGTGGTTCTTATTATGACTGTAAGACATCCTCAGCAATAACCATCAGAAGACTTCAAAGGAGACAAGGTTAATGACTTACAGAACCTGGAAACTACACCACACCTGGGGCCATACACGTCACAGGGGTGTGGGAGAGAGTGTAGGCCTGGCGTTCAGCTTTTACTGGGGTCCAGGATGGGGGCCTAGGATTTCACAGGCTAACTCTGTATTGCTGAATTTAAAACAGAAAAAATGATAAATAGTAATAATATTTAGAGAAATATTATGGATGTTGCCCTAATATAAAATGTTCCCATAAACCCATAAGAAAATGACCATAAAGATGAAAAGTGAATAAACAAAAGATTCATAAATTAGGTGGACCTTTAAATTTATTTAAAGATACTCAAACTCATTAATAACTAGAGACATATAAATAAAAACATACTGTGTCAAATTGGAAACAATGAAAAATTTTAATGAAGCATTGTAGTGGAAAACCCATCTTAAATCATGAATGGTTAGTAGATTTGTAAACTGATAACAGCATACATAACAATCTGGCAATGTTTTCAAAATTACAGATGTTCATAACCATTGGCACACCAAGGCACTTGGAATCTGATATATAAATATACATGCAAAGATGTGAAATAGCATGTATAAGGCTATTCACTACATTTAACTGGTAATAGCAAAATGTTAGCAACAAGATAGATGCATAGCAACAGGAGATTCATTAAGTAACTACAGTAGATCTATACATGGAACACTGTAGTGATATAAAAGAATGAAGAACCTTTTATGCATTGATTCGGAAGAACACCCAGACATGCATTTTCATGTAAGAAATACAAGTTGAAAGTAACATCAGTGAAAATGGCAGAGTAGAGAACTCCAGGGGCCCATCCTCCCTTAAAAACACTGAGAAATCTGACAAAAACGGTCAGAGTCAACCTTATTGGAAATAAAACTCCAGAGTATTGTCAAAGCAAATAGCAACAGTTGAATGCTCAGTCAGGAAAACAATGAGTGAAATACAGTAGACTTCTGTGGTATTTTGATTTATCCCACCTGCTTCCATAGGTTGGCAACTCACATTCTTGTATCAGTTCTAGTGTTGGAGGGCAGAGAGGATCTGGTTCTCAATGAATTGTTTTTGTCTTATTTGACCACCGTGGAAGCTTCATGAAGGATTTGCACAAAGGACTTGCTTTTTTTTTTTTTTACTTAACTTAAAACTCTGAGGGCCGAGAGTCCACTATGCCAGGGAATTCCTCAAAAATAATGAAAGGAAAATAAACCAGCTATTGTCACCTAAGACAAAGGATATCAGTTAGGGAAGACAATAAGAAACACTGAAAAGTCTGGTAAGAAAAGCTGCAAAGTGAGATAATTTGGGGAATAAGGACTTTGAGAATACAATACAATACAACACACACAGCATACGCTGGAGAATGTAGAAGGCCACATGCATACAACAAAAAGGCACCAAAATCAGATTTAACTTTTGTGTAATGGGCAACAAGTTAGAGTCATCAGGGTATTTCATTAGGGATTAGTAAAATGTCACTGTCAGAGATCTTGCTTTTTCTGGTTATCCATTTCTTCCAAGAACCTTCTAACCTTACCTGAAAGTCTTTCATGTCTGTGTTTGCCACTAGACTGCAAGGTCCAGCCATATCTCAGCTACAAAGCCACTGTCAAGTATAGTAATTAATTCACACTTCACACACTCATTCTGCAAAACAAAAAAAACCAGAAGTATTAAAGAATGAATAAAATAATGTGTGTCATTTCCCTTGGTAAACCACATCATACAGTAGTCATGAATGAAGAGACAAAGGTAGAGGCATTCATCTGTTACCTGGCTCAGCTCTTTAATAAAGACCCAAAGGATATTCAGCTACCTTTTAAAGCAAGTGTAGGATGTATGAGAGCCACAAATATAGAGAAATTAAACTGGACCTCATAAAACCACATAAACCTTGGAGTGGAAATAAAAAGCACTTTGTGATAATAAATGGAGAGAAAAAATGTGTAGGTAATTTTTTTATTATCAAAATAAAACTAAAGCTGTACATCTAAACATAAACAGAAGTTCGATTTTTTAAAAACAAGGCATATAGAAACTTAAATATTTTCCCCAAAGACTTATTTATTGAAGAACTTAAAGCTGAAATTAGGGGTTTTTAAATGAAATTATAAGCAAAACATTCAAGACAGGGAAAAAATTGAGAAGAACTTTGAGGAAATGGATGTTAAGAATTATAAAGTTTTAATGTAATCCATTAGTTCAGAACTTCAGAGAACCAGGTTACAGGATAGAAGAAAGTTCAAAATCATAGATAAGTGTTTATCAGACATGGGGAACTGGACTGCTATATCACTTCCCAGGCTCTAATCTTGGATCTGAGGAAGGGATTCAAGCATTCACCTCAATAAGAAAAAATGCAGAACTGAGGGAATATGGAAAAAAAAAAAAAAACCTCACAGGGTTGAAAAAAGAGAAAAAAATAATGGAGGCTTAAGAAAAATTTCTGCAGGAACAGGGAAACCAAACATCATTCCATAAATTCAGGGGAAATAAAAAATAGACACTTAAGAAATTTAAAACAGTCTGGGTTGTCTTTAATGAATGAAACAGATAGTCATTTACTGACATAAAAGATTCCAGAAAATAATACTGCTTACATGTTCCTTTTGGAAAGAAAAACATTAAACCTGTATTTCAAAAGATACCAAAACTGCAGCATGCTTTCAATCTGGTATAGGAATTAGTGGAAAAAAATTATGTAAGTAATCTCAAAACTGAATTCAAAGATTTTATTTAAAACGTATGTGATAAAAACACAATTTAATCTCAAAGCACCCAAAGGCCAATTCATACAAAGACTCACTGTAAATCATACCCACATATGTGCTTATGTAAATATAAACAAATTTTTCAATTAAAAATGGTAAATTGGCAAATAGAATAAAAACAGCTCTTATGTATATCTATCTGAGCTATTTATGCTTATATTACTTCACATCAGTAGGGGATTTATAACTATTTTATAAGTAGTGCTGAGAGAAGTGATTAATAATCTTGAAAGAAAAAAGTAAGCCAGATTCTTATTCACAGCTTAAACAGAAATAGATTCCAGGAGAAAATACTGAAATGCTAAGAAAATATTACAGTACTAACAATAATGTATTGGATATTTTACAATATTGGAGAATAGGAAACAAACTCAAAATGGATGAAAAACCCAAGCGTGAGACAGGAATCCATCAAAATCTTAGAGTAGAACACAAGCAGCAACCTCTTTGACCTCAGCTGCAACAACTTCTTGCTAGGCACATCACCAGAGGCAAGGGAAACAAAAACAAAACTGAACTATCGGGACTTCATCAGGATAAAAGCTTTTGCACAGCAAAGGAAACAATCAGCAAAACTAAAAGGCAACCTACAGAATGGGTGAAGATATTTGCAAATGACATATCTGATAAAGGGCTAGTATCCAAAATCTATAAAGAACTTATCAAACACCACACCCCAAAACCAAAAACATCCAGTCAAGAAATGGGCAGAAGACATGAACAGACATTTTCTTCAAAAAAGACATATAGATGGCTAACAGACACAGGAGAAAATGCTCAACATCATTTGGTATCAGGTAAATATAAATCAAACCATAATGAGATATCGCCTCACACCAGTCAGGTTGGCTAAAGTTAACAACTCAGGAAATGACAGATGCTGGTGAGGATGCAGAGAAAGCGGAACCCTCCTACACTGTTGGTGGGAATGCAAACTGGTGCAGCCCCTCTGGAGAAGAGTATGGGTGTTCCTTAAAAAGTTAAAGTTAAAAATAGAACTACCCCAAGACCCAGCAACTGCACTTCTAGGTATTTATCCGGGCACATGCACTCTAACATTTATAGCAGCAATCTCCAAAGGAGCCAAACTATGGAAAGAGCCTAGATGTTCATCAACAGACGAATGGATCAAGAAGATGTGGTACACACACACATACACATACACATAGGAATCTAATGCAGCCATCCAAAAACGGAATCTTGCTATTTGCAACAATGTGGATAGAACTAGAGGGTATTACGTTAACCAAAATAAATCAGTAAGAGAAAGACAAATACCATATCATTTCACTCATATGTAGAAATTAAGAAACAAAACAGATGAACGTAGGGGAAGGGAAGGAAAAACAAAATAAGATAAAAAGACAGAGGGAGGCAAACCATAAACTCTTAACCATAGGAAACAAATTGAGGGTTGCTGGAGGGGAGGTTGGTGGGGGGATGGAGTAATTGGGTGAAGGGCATTAAGAAGGGCACTAGCGATGAGCACTGGGTGTTATATACAACTGATGAAACACTAAATTCTACCCCTGAAACTAATAATACACTATATGTTAACTAAGTTGGATTTATTTATTTTTATAAAGTTTTTTTTAGTTGCCAGAGAGAGAGAGAGGGAGAGCACGCATGAGAGCACAAGCAAGGGGAGCAGCAGGCAGGGGAGAAATGGGCTCCATGCTGAGCAAGAAGCCAATGGCTGACTAGATCCCAGGAAACTGGGATCATGACCTGAGCTGAACACAGATGCTAAGCTGACTGAGCCACCGAGGTGTCCCCTAAATTGAATTTAAACAGATTTTTTTTAAAAAAGGAAACATTTCAAAATATGAAAATATGTTTGTTATTGAAAATATGTTTGTTATTCGGAGATAAATGCTTAATTTCACTAATAGCAAATATATTTTTTAGATCAATACAAAACAGACAATCTATAGAAAACAATAAAGACTGAAGAGGAAATTCACACAAATTCTCATTCTCTCTTTCTCTTTTTCACACACACACACACACACACACACACACACACACACAATGAAACATAAAACTTCACTGGCAGTCAAAGAAGAAATGCCAATTATAAACCATGACACAACATAACTTTCACTTAAAACAAGGCCAAAATGTCTAAGTGCTCTTGGTAAGAATCTGGGAAAATGTGATTTTATTTTATTAAAGATTTTTAATTTATTTATTTGAGAGAGAGAGAGAGTGAGCGAGAGGGTAAACACGATCTAGGGGAAGAGTAGAGAGAGAGGGAGAAACAGACTCCCTGCTAATCCGGGGCTTGGATCGCGGGATCTGGAATCATGACCTGAGCCTAAAGCAGATGCCTAATCAACTAGGCCACCCAAGTGCCCCAAAAATGTGATTTTATGCCACTAGGAGGGAAAATATGAGTACATTTTCCAAGGAACAAATGAAAAATCTCCACAAAAAGCTTAATATTGTGTATACATACTCTTTGACAAGCAATTCTACCTTAAAGATTTATTCCTAAGAAGATCATTGTGAATGTATACAAAGATTATTATCAAGGATATTCATCACAGTCTACATACCAAAGAGCACAGAAGTAACATAACTAACCCATATCAAGAAATTTCTTTTTTAAGATTAAATCCATGCAAATGAACACTGTATAGATACTAAAATTATAGTGTAGAAAACTAATAAATGATAGGGTATAATGATTATGACCTATTTTTAATTCTAAAAAATTCTAAAAGATAAAATATGCAGTATAACTCCCTTTTTATATTTTAAATAGGTATATCAAAATATGCGAAATATATGTATACATATTGATAACCTTTCTCTGAGTCATGGACAATAATTTTTTTAACTTCTCAATCTTTCCTGGTATTTCATATATCTTCTAAAATAAAAATATATCTTTTCTTAAAACAACTATAAATATGGATGCAGCCATATGTATATGTAAATTTATGACTGTTTAATTAATCTCTCCTAGGCATTTATCCAAAAATGTTGAGAATTATTTGGCTGTAATTATTTTTGTCCTAAGATTAGTCATTATAGCCAAAATTTGGATATATACTTAATCTAGGAATCTGTTTCATACATTATGCTGAATCCATTTTATGGCAAATCATGCAGCCATTAAAGTTCATATTCTCCTACATTATTTCATAACTTTGGAAATGCTAAAAAAAACTAGGGTATGATAAATTATTTTATATCACATTATTTCAAACTTATATAAGTAAGGAAGAAGTGTGTGTGTATGCATGCACACACACATACAAAACAAAAATTTGACTCTGAGGAGAGATGTGGAAATAGCTAGAGAATATATACAGGCTTTAAGTGAGTCTGGCATTCCAGTCCCAATGATTTATAGTAGTCCTTCCTTATCTGTGGGGGATACATTCCACAATCCGCCAGGAATGCTTGAAACCACAGACAGTACCAAACCCTATTTTTTGCCTATACATACATACCTATGATAAAGTTTAATTTATAAACCAGGCATGTAAGAGATTAATAACAGCAACTAATAATAATATAGAACAACTATAAAAATAGACAATAAAAATTATGTGAATATGGTCTCTCTCTTTTGAAATACCTTATTGTGCTATACTCACCCTTATTTTTGTAATGTTGTGAGATGAAAAAATGCCCATGTGATAAGATGAACTGAGGTGAATGGTGTGGACACTGTGATGAAGTGTTAGACTACTGCTGAACTTCTGACCATATGTTAGAAGACAGGTCATCTGTTTCCTGACCACAGTTGACTGCAGGTAACTGAAACACTGGAAAGTGAAACCACAGATAAGGGGGAACTACTGTCCCTCACAGAATGATGAAGAAACCAGCAGATTCATTCAATAAATCACCCAGAGTGATTTAGAGTAAATATCAATGATGAGAGAGATAAAATAATGCTAGTGATTAAAGTGTATTGATTATCAGTTAATTTACAACCTGAATAGATGTGTCCAGCATGTCAACGTATGTCAATGTATTAGGCTTTGTCTCAATCTACTTCCTTATCAATAGGGTTGTCATCATTATATAGTGTATATTAAGGTGTACTTGTCAAGTTTTCAGATGTCATAATGTCAAGATCAAATACTAATATATATTATAATAATGATTTACAGTTTCCAATATACTGGAGCAATGACATGAAACTAACACCACAGAATTTGACAGATAAAACTATGAAGTCTTAGAATTAGATTCAAACTACATCAGCACAATGACACAATGAGGAAACCTATAACTTGTTGTAAGAACAAGTTTTTCCAATTAAAAAAAAAAAAAAAACCTCAGCTATTGTCATGGAGTTCAAGTCCAGTAGCCAACACGATAGCAAGGCTTTTCCAAAATGAATACAATCTTATGCTGCATTAATGGAAACACAGTGCCCACAAAAGGCAAATCCCATAATTCTTTTTGATATCTAGAATAGTGCATTCTACTCCAAAAACACTTTAAGACACTATGAACAAAGGATAGTGACCAGGATGATACATGTTAAGAAAACAGTCATCAGGAAACCTTGTAGGAACTGGGCAGGCTGAAATGGAAAAGACAAGTTGTATCTGAAATACAATGGCTATTTTAAACCAGAAGATTTGTCCAATGACAAGAATGATTATACATTCCATGCAATCCAAGAGCAGGAGTAGGTAAATTCAAAGGAAGATCTAGAAAAGCTGACTTCACTTCACTATGAGAGCAAACTTGCAGATTGAGGGGTTAGAACAAAACTGAATTCTCCCTCGGCCTCCACAATATTTCATCATTTCTCAGCTGCCAGATGCCGTGGGCACAATGACATCTGTGATAAGCACAGATTCAGGGGATTAGGCCTCTTCCATATGGAAAAACAACTATTAGAAGATAATATGTTCCATTTCAAGTTAACAAAGATGTGTTCACTAAATCTTAAAATAATAGGACCTCACCTATGAACTGCTAATTTTAAAGAAAAAAAAAAAGTGGTAGTTGTTAATAGAAAGCATTTGCTGAGGACAGAGTATGTGTCAGGAACAGTTCTAAATGCTTTACCCAAATTGTCTCATTTACTTCTTACAAGAACTTAATATGCTAAAAATTATCTCCATTTTACAGAGTAGGAAACTAAAACAAAGAAATATTTTAAAAATTGTTTTTAAGAGGTCCCTGGTCACAAAGTTAGTAAGAGGAGTTAACATTCACAGGATTGTGACTTCAGTGCCCATGTCTTTTGTAGTTCAGCATTGTGTCTTACTGGCACGGAGGAAGTGGAATTAGGAAATATTACCGGCATAGGCAAAAATATTAATATGATTTTGAAAGAAGATAATGAAATCTAGAAAACAGATTAGTGATTTACTCTTTGCAAGAAGTTTCTGGAGTTCAAGAAAGTGACCTTGACACTAACACTCCTATCGTCTCTCAGGAATAGCACATATAATTCTATTTATAAAGTACTTTACATTAACTTTTTTTTTTTACATTTAAAATTAAAGCAAATTTCTCAGAGAATCTGAAAACTCTGTTAACACTTCCACATATTTATCATAACAAGCTGTGTTATTCCTCAGGCTTTTGCATGGTCTTGAATTGCCTTCTGAGTCATCCCTAAAAAGTATGGATTAGGCTTAGAACAGTATTATTGCTAGCTAAATCATGTCCTTATTTCTTGAATGTGTGTGTGCTTGATTTCTTCTGTAACCATTACTCATTTATATAAAATAACACAGACTTGCTTGTAGTACTTTACCCACCAGCAAGCAAACATAACCAAACTCTACTTTAAGAGATAGAAGTGAAAAGCAGATTAAGAAGGAAAAAATGAAAAGCTTAAATAAGCTTAAAAATTACAGAAAAGTTCATAGACAAAAAAAAAAATTACATTACGGTATGAGACAAGTCTATTTGAAATACATTGTTTTTTAATTGAGGTGATTGCTTGTAAGGCAGAATGGACACATCCTTGGTCAGAGAAATAAAGCTTGATTGCATAAAACAGCCTGGACATGACTAAGTGGTTTATTCTTATGTTCTTATTTTCTCAGGTACTCTGATATTTGAAGATCGAACCAAATGTCAGGTCCTTCCTACTGACAGACTTAAGGACTGTGGGAACAGCTCTGGGGGACTATCACGTCATGGCTTCCAAAAGCAACACTAAAACAAACAACTATTATTGAGAATTCTTGTAAGTAAGCCGTAAATCCACACAAACTCTTGTGAACACCTCCTTCCTGATCATAGATTTCCCCACTTAAATTGGAGAAGGGTTTTCATAAGTGAAGTCTCAGTTTCAGTTAAGGCCATTAGTTGGAAGAAGATAGGAAAACTTTTTAACTACGTTCAGAGAGTTTCAGAGTAGAATATAGAGATCAGGTCTGGGAGACCATGCAGAGAGGAGTACCTTAAGGATAGATAGGAGGCAGGAAGCCTAAAATATTCTAAAGGTGAGAATGCAGAAAACAGCAGATGATTGGAGGGGCTTGTATATGAGATGATGACCAGAGATAACAATAGCGTGAACCCTAATGGATTATATTTACCATAGGGTTTCCAAGTGAATTGATTGCTGCGGTCTTTTGGTAGGTGGAATATAGGCATAGGGAGTACCAAGGCTTTTCCAACATCAGCTGTGATCTTGCTTGCCAGAGGAAATCCCTGCTTCTAGCGGACAGAGACACTCAAGTTTCCTTAGAAAGAGTCAGCAATGATCTGGATTGACACAACTATTAACATACTTACCTCTCTATTTTAGAAATGGTACTGATAACTTCTCTCAACCAAAGGGGTGAGGTCAGGGAATATAATGCATTTATCTTTGTGCCTCTCATGCTTTGTAGGTGCTCACAAGTATTTATTGAATACATCATTGAAGTGAAAAAGAAGACATGGAGAATTCAGAGAACCACAACCACTCATGCCTAGACTTCAGAAAATAATGACACTCAAATATAGGAGTGACTCTGAAATTGTCCCAATAAAGATTTTAAAATAATGGTAGAAGACATAGGTTAAAAAGTTAGGAATAATGGTAAGTATTTTAAGGCATTAGTAGTTACATATATGATTTTGAAGTGAAGATTGTTTGCTCTGGGAGACTCTTCTTTTCTAGAGGAGAACTAATATCAGAGCATGTAAAACGGATCCCAGGTCAAGTTCAAAAATCTCACTAAGTCAGTTAACACTGTGGTTGTGGCTGGTTGAAATGGTGGATAAAGCAAGAAAAAGTAGTTACTTTTTTTCTACCTAATTTGCTTGCCTCCTACCTTTGCCAAGTAGTAACTATTTTGATGGATGCCATCACCCCACGGGACATACTTCCCTAAATGTCTTAACTGCCTACAGTGAAGCAAATCTGCCATATATCTGCTCTCCCGATGGTAGTAAATATTTCTTGCCTCTTCAATTTAGAGATCCATTATAAAATGAGCCTCTGAAATGATTTGGATATGAGTGGGGAAGGGTATATGACTCACTATAAACGACCCTAACTATACCACTCACTAACAAGTGAATTTGAGCAACTGACAGATACTCTATTACCCTAAATTTTTCCTCAAGTATAAAGGAAAGTTAATAAAAATACTTTCCCTGCCCATATGAGATCATATATGAGAAAACAGCCCAAGAGAGATCACATATGGGAATCACAAGTTAAATTATAAAGATTTTGAATATGTGAGCTACTATTACCTTGCTGTGTACACTTTACCACCTACAGAAATGCCTGTTAATCCCTGTCACTCCATCTGCTAAGGACTCCAGGTACTAACTACAGACATTGACTCTTGACCAAGGGTTTAAAGTGGAAAGCCATTCAGGAAAAAAGCGAAAACAAAAACAAAAACACCCAAAAAATATTAAATACAGCTTTTATAGAACTGTGGGGGACAATAAAAATTTTGTTCCCAGTTACTTGAAGTTTGCCATCTTTGCCACTGGCAAGCATGCGAACATTTAAGAAGTATCTAATGAGAGCAAGTGATTGCACAGACTCTGCACACTGCTCAATTGTTCTCTGATGTGCCCTAAATGTGCTGACCACAGCTTTCCTTCATCCGTGCCCCTCAGGCCAGGAACCTCAGATGGCTCTCTCAATAGAAAGTGCATTGTGCTGATTCTGATTCATTAAAGATGTACAAAGACTACAATTTTGGAAGTAGTAAAAAAGTACCTCTCAAGTGACAAGAAGAACATGGCAGTGGAAATATAAAATGAAAGCCTTGACCAACAATCTTTTGATTGTTTTTTTCTTTTATTAAAATAATATCAACTATGAAACAAATTTCAAGGCAGAAAATTGACAAATCTGAAATGTTTATTTACTTGACCTCATCCTGAGCCTCTCCATCACTGAACCAGTGCATTTATCTCTCCTCCATAGATTTAATTCCATTACTGTGTTCATTTATTCATTAATTTTTATTCATTTGATTTTATGCATTTACATTAGTTGTAGTATCAACATTCATTAAGCAATTACTATATTCCAAGCATCATAATAAGGGCTTTACATTAATTATTTCATTTAATTCTAACAGTTCTGTGGGATAAGCCCTTTAATATGCCCATTTCACAGATGAAGAAACTAAGACTCAGGGAGGTCACATTACTTATCCAACTTGGCCTAAATACGCTGGTAAGTGGTAGGTGAGCAATTCAAACCAGGTCTGTATAACTTCAAAGTCTGAGTTTTTAGCTATTATATTAAACTGCTTAGGTGCTGAGGCTCTAAGCATGAGGGAATATGATCGCACTTGGTAGTTTTAGTGGAGGAACACATAGCAGAGCTGGGAGATATGGGAAGAGTGGCTGAAACTCATCTGAGGTAAAGGATATCAGGAGAAGAGATGAGAGAGGTAGAGAAGGAAGTCAAGAAAAGCCTTAGAAGTTATGATACAGAGTTTTCAGTTTTTACTGAAAATTTGAAGGATTTGGGAAAAACCAAAGGAATAATCTTTTTTTAAGATTACTGTGCCAGATCTATGCTGGATAAACTGGAACAGAGCATGGCAGGAGATGTAGGGAGAATATAAGAAAGCTATTGTGATAATCCAGACAAGAAGTGATAATGATGAAAATGGAGAAGAATGGGATTTGAGAGACATGAAGAAAGCAAAAACATCAGGTTGCAAAGACTGGATACAGGTGATGAGGGAGAGGAAGTAATCTAGAATTCCTCCTCCTTGGAGACACTTGGTGGTATATTTACCTGTAAGATAATACAAGGGCATTACAAATTTGGGGGGAAGTAAGATGTTAGCTGAGGAATCTATGGCACAGTACAGGTGCTCAAAAGAACAGTTAAGGCTTTAAATTTGGGAGCCATTATTATATACACATGACGATGCATAGGATTAATCTCAGATAGCAACTCTGCTCCATTGATACAATGGCTGCCTGAAACTCTGTGTCAATCAAGATGGCAGACAAGATGGAAAGACACAGCCAACAACAAGCACATAAAATTCTGTTTGAAAACAAAGAAATCAATCTGCCTAGAAAAAGAAGCACTTGAAAAACTGTAGGGTTGTAGTATGAAGCCAGTAACATAGGAAGGTGATATGGTAAAGTGGCCCTAGAGTTGGACAGTCTGGGCTTGGATCTCAGTTCCCCAATTACTGTCTACTGTCTACTGACTATGGGTTAGCTACTGAATCTCACTGTGTCTCCAAGTCTTTACCTGGAAAGTGAACATAATTATATAATACCTCAGAGAGTGCTATGGGAATTAGATATCCATGAAAAATGCTTTGTCATGTTAAAAAATATCAATGTTGTTTATTTTATAAACAAAGAAACATATGTATATATGTATTGGGAAATACACAGATATATATAAGAAGATCTTAAGCACCATACAGACATTCAAAAGATATGATAGAAAATGAGATAGTAAATTCATTAACAGGGTAAACTGAAAACACTGGTCACCAAAAAGGAAATTTTTCTTAAAGAAAAAAAAAAGGCATTTTCTTCCTATGAACTAACACAGAATAATGAGAATTAGAGATTGTTCAATCAATTTTGTTTTCTTCAGACAGTAAATTTGAGGCCCAGAGATGTTCAATAACATAAACAAGGTCACACCCAATCAAGCTAGAACCCAAATCAGTACAATTTCCTAATCTCCACTATGGATGAATTTTTTTACTACATGATGCTAGATAATAATCCCTTTAAAGAAGAATCAGTTAAGTAGAAATCTTTACAACACTCGCGCCTCATTTTTTCAAATCACTTATCAGAAATAGCTTGTGTCAAGTTGTTTTTAGAACATAAACTCTCTGAAGCAGAGATTTTTCTACCTTTCTAGAATTGATATTTCCTGATAATGAACAATGTGCTCTGTATGTAGTAGGCAGCTTCAAATATAATAACAAGCATTTTGTTTATGTGCTGAAAGATAGGAAATAGGTATTTGTCCTTTGGTGAAAAATCACATACCGATAAATTTCAGGCTTTTTGTTGCCTGTCTCGAGAAAGTTTGAAATCTCCTGTAGGGTACTCTTTTCAAAGTATGTTTATGAATGGGTTGGCAAGACAGGAACAAAATGATGATGGATTGAGGATGAAGAGGACAAGTGAAAGGGCTGGGAAACCGGTTCTCCCATGTAACTGCCACCCTTCCTTCCCCTTCCCCTGCTGAGATATTTCTATAATTTGTGGTTATATCAGGTTGGAGTGTTTACTAAATACAGAATATGAAACTTCACTTTGATAAAGCTAAAAATTCAGAGGCTCATACTCCTTATGCAAAGATTTAACTGTGTCTAATCAACTGCCATGAATTTTGAGAACATCCTCACTTTCTCCGGGATATGAATTTGTAGAACGGAAAAATGCCTTTTTGCAAAATTTTGTTTCAGACCTCAGTATGTAAACTGACACTTATTCTCACTATACTTTTCCATATTTCATATGTCATTGGTGGGGTTTGCTCTTTTTATTTTTTCACACATTAGATTTATATAGTTCTTTATAGGTTAAAAAAATTCAAGGATATGGGTATAAAGTATTAATTGGACAGTATAAAGAAATAATATCATATATCCCTCCCTTGTTCAACAAAGAATTTGGGGCATTCTTTTTTTTTTTTTTTTAAGATTTTTTATTTATTCATTTGACAGACAGAGATCACAAGTAGGCAGAGAGGCAGGCAGAGAGAGAGGAAGGGAAGCAGGCTCCCTGCTGAGCACAGAGCCCATCAGGGGCTCGATTCCAGGACCCTGAGATCATGACCTGAGCTGAAGGCAGAGGTTTTAACCCACTGAGACACCCAGGCACCCCAATTTGGGGCATTCTAATAGGGAAAGAAAAATGTAACCTGGAATCCCAGGACAACCACTCCAAGAAATTCCAACAGCTACTCTAGAGGAATGACCTCTCAACACATAGTGTTTTTTAGATGGTGCTTCAAGGAATTATTAAAGGAAAATGAGAAATAATCCAATTATGAAGTAATTCAGAATAAATGATAATGAATAAATAGGACCCATGATAATCTTTAAATGAATGCCTAAATAATGAAACATTTACATTTATAGGAAAAGGTGGATGACTTCAACAAAATTGTTATTAGATAATAACATTACTACATTGCTACATTGTATTTTAAAAGTGTGCTATTATTATTGTATTCAGAAAAAAGTTTCCAACATTTTATATGAATAACTCTCAGATTATGCATGACTAGAAAGTACATGAAAAAGTTGCAAAAAAATGCTATTGGTAAGTTTCATTTCTTTGCTAAGAAAAAGAAAGATTGTGAATTTAAGAAGCTGAATGTTGATTTTAGAGAACTATGGAATGAGGGCCAGGAGAAGCAAAAACAGATCTTTTCAATTGGATTACAAATAATGATACAGGAACCCATCTGCCTATGTTTTATGGTGAAGAATGCTGTGATTATTTGATGAGTAGGAGGAAAAGTTTGGTGGGATGAAAAGATGGAAGAAAGCCAGGGAAGCTGGCTGCCGCAAGTTCAACAAGAAAATGTCAAATCAAATGTGTGTTCTCTTCCTGAAAAATACCCACTCTCATTATGCATCCATGTGTTGATGACTGATGCAAATGAATTTTTCAAGTGCTATACAAATGAGTTGCTTAACTGATGTTAGCCTAGTGAAAGCAAATCCCTAGTAATATACAGAATCATATTTTTAGCCTTAGATAAAAGCATATAGACATTAAATATTTGCAGGCTCAATCTTCCTTTCCTCTTTACTATGTTCCAATTTAATTAATGAAATACTGGAATTGGGACAGTTGTGGCTTTGGACTGGAAATTATGTGAATTCTGGCTATCAGCTTTATGGGAAAAACTAGGCTACTGGTACTTCCCTAAGGCAAACACATCTGTGATTTAAGCTAATCAGTCCCTGCGTGTCACTGTTGCTTCATACAAACAGTGAAAACAATGTGTCTTACAATGAGAAGCTGTCATTGTAAAGAGAAGTCATATCATTTTGAGTAAAACCCACCTTAATCGATGAAATATGTACATATCAATGAATAATTCTCCAACTGAAAGTGTTTTAGTCAATGAGGAGTATATGGGGACATTTTAATATATTGTTCATTAGATGTGAAGTCTGATTACTGTATTCTACATTTTTATTTTATAAAACTGAAGATGGCTTTTTAAAAAGATTTTATTTATTTACTTTAGTGAGAGAGTGCACAAGCACGAGAGAGGGCTGGGGAGAGGGGCAGAGCAGGAAGGACAGGGTAAGAGAGAGAATGCCAAGCAGACAGTGCACGGAGGTTGGAGCTCAATCCCATGACCCCAGGATCATGACCTGAGGTAAAACAACAGTCAGACACTTAACTGAACCACTCTGGCGCCCTTGAAGATGATTTTTTCTATGCAAACCTGAGGAAAGCTTGAATTCTTTTGTTAAATCAGCAATTAATCTTTATCAAAAAGTAACTGCTATTTTAGTGAATGCTAAATGCTAAATGCTATTTTAGTGAATAGCAGTAAGCACTGAAATAGTAGCACCATAAAACATTTAATCTTTACTACAATAAAGCATCTATAGCTCAGGCATACCTTGGAGACACTGCAGGTTTGGTTCCAAATCACCTCAACAAAGTCAACAAAGTCAAATGTTGGTTTCCCAGAGCATATAAAAGCTATGTTTACACTATACTATAGACTACTAAGTATATAGTAACATTATGTCTAAAAGAATATATATACCTTAATTTAAAGATAATTTGTTGCTAAGAAATGTTAACCATCATCTGAGCTTTCAGGGAGTCCTATACTGAGGGCTGCTGACTGATCAGGGTGGTGGTTGCTGAAGTTGGGGTGACTGTGGCAATTTCTTAAAATAAGACAACAAAGAATCTTGCCACATCAGCTGCCTCTTCCTTTCACTAATGATTTCTCTGTAGCATTCAAATGTTGTTTACCTGCAGCAGAACAACTTTCAAGTGGAGTCAATCCTCTAAGACTCTGCCACTGCTTTGTCAACCAAGTCTGTAAGTCCTTTGTTATCATTTCAACAGTCTTCACAGCATTTTCACCAGGAGCAGTAGATTCCATCCCAAGACATATTTGCTCATCTGTGAGAAGCACCTCTCACCTTTCAGAGTGTCACCGTGAGAAGGCAGCTGTTTGTTATCTAGGGGATAGTTGTTCAATTGCATCGTCAGGCTTCACTTCTGATTCTAGTTCTCTTGCTCTTTCCACATATTTGCAGTTACGTTCTCCAGCAAAGCTCTGAACCCCTCCAAGTCATCCATGACTATCTCAGCTAGATCTTCTGGATTAACACTGCAGCTTCCACAGCAGCACTTGGATTATTACGGAGACAACTCCTTTCCTTACACCTTAGGAACCCACCTCTGCTAGCTTCAAACTTTTCTTCTGCAGCTTCCTCACCTCTCTCAGCATTAACAGAATTGAAGAGTCAGGCTCTTGGGGCATGTGGGTGGCTCAGTCGGTTGGGCGGCTGCCTTGGGCTCCTGTCATGATCCCAGGGTCCTGAGATCTGGTCCCGCATGGGGCTCCCTGCTCAGCGGGAGCCTGCTTCTTCCTCTCCCTCTGCCCTTCCTCTGTATGTGCTCCCTCTGTCTCTGTCTCTCTCTTAAATAAATAAATAAATAAAATCTTAAAAAAGAAAAAAAAAGAGTCAGGCTCTTGCTCAGAATTAGGTTTTAGCTTAAGGGAATGTTGTGGCTCATTTGGTCTTTTATCCAGACCACAAAATTTTCTCCATATCAGCAACAAAGCTGTTTTGCTTTCTTATGATGTGTGTATTCACTGGAGTAGCACTTTTAATTTCCTTCAAAATTTTTTCCTTTGCATTCACACCTTGGCTAACCATCTAGCTCAAGAGGTATACCTTTCAGTTTGACTCAGCTTTGGACCCGTCTTCTACACTAAGCTTACTCACTTCTAGATTTTGAGACATGTGACTCTTCCTTTCATTTGAGCACTTAGAGGCCATTATAGGGTAATTAATTACCTAATTTCAATATTGTTGTGTCTCAGGGAATAGGGAGGTCCAAAAAGAGGTAAAGAGGGAATGGCTGGTCAACAGAGCAGTCAGAGCACACATAACATTTATCAATTAAATTCACACTCTCATGCAGGCATGGTTTGTGGAGCTCCCAAACAATTAACAACAGTAACATCAAAGATCACTGATCACAGACCACCAGAAGAAACACAGTAATAATGAAAAAGTCTGAAATATTGCAAGAATTACCAAAATATGACACAAAGTGAGCAAATGTTGGAAAAACGGTGCTGATAGACTTGCTTGACACAGGGTTGCTTCAAGCTGTCAATTTGTAAAAAAAGAAATCTATGAAGTGCAACAAAGTGAAAATGCATTAGAAGGAGATATGACTATAGATAGTTCAGTAAGTTAACTGACTTGTCTTCAAATTAATAAATGCTCACAACTGGAGAAAGTAATGAAAACAAATGTAAATGCAAAACTTCAAAGAAAAGGTTTTGGAACATTTCATCCAATATTTTTCTTTAAAATTGGAGTTTGAAATATTTAAAATTTTTTAGTTCCAAATTTACTCATAATTATCCTCATATATTTATTTTTGATAATTTAATTATTGTTCTTCTTAGCCATATATTTATTCCAACTATTAATAAAAACTACACAATAATAAAAATAACCAGTAGCAACTCTAACATCAAATACTAATATAGCACGTTGTTTAATCATAAGAAAAAAAAGTAAACACAAAAAACTGAGGTTGATTTGCCCTGGGTTCTTTTGTCCTTTTCTTCACAAGTATGCAGTTAGTAAAGTCCTATAAATGTAGATACCAATAAAATAGTATCTCATTGTTCTTCATGGAAATTAGTGATGCATGATAATGCATGTCATTACTAGTCATGAAAACCTTTGGAGAAATCATATTGCATTTTAATGAATGAGTTAAATGCCTGGGATTGTCAACTATATTAGAGGAATAATCATTTGAGAAAAATTAATTCTGACATTTGGTAATTAGTAGTAGAAAAATTATAAAGTTCACTGAAAGAACATTTTGTCTAAAATATTTTGTGCTATCTCAAACGCAAAGGCCACAAACTACATTGTTTATAGGAAATATTTTATTACACAGACTATTCTGGGTCAAGGAATTATTTTAAAAGACATAAAAATATTCTTATCCAAGTGATAATAGCACTAATAAAAACAACTACATTCTCTATCAGAAGTAAATATTCATAACAATGATAAGATTATTTGGACAATTATTTTTTATGTACACGGTTTAAAAATATATGTGATAGAACATGAATTAAAACTTTGCTGATTTTTTTCCTGAAGATATGAGGCCAGTAAATTGGCATTTTGAAAGTTTACTCATCACAGATTTTCTTTTAAGCAGATTAATATTACCAAATATATGCAAAAAATTTTTAGTTTTTTAGTATTTTGACATTGGCAGCAATTATGTAAAATCAGTGATGGACAAAACTGCTGGTGTCTTTGGAATCAAGGCAGTGCCCCTGAAATGTACCAGCAGTAGTTGTGTTCTTCACTGACTCCTACACTTAACAACAACAACTAAAAAGCCAGTATCTCTAAAGAATGTCCTAATAAAGCAGCAAAATTTACTAAATTTATTAAATCATGACCCTTGAGGCGCCTGGGTGGCTCAAATGGTTAAGATCTGCCTTCAGGTCAGGTCATGATTCCTAGGTCCTGAGATCAAGCCTCTTGTCTGGCTCCCAGCTCAGCAGGGAGTCTGCCTCCCCCCCCCCCCGCTTTTACCCCGCTTTTGCTCTCTCTCTCTCAAATGAATAAATAAAATCTTTAAAAAAATAAATCTTGACCCTTGAGTATACATCCTTTAATATTTTGCATGATAAACTGAGAAGCATGCATAAAGCATTTCTGCTATATGCTATAAAGTACAATGGTTGTCTTGAGAAAGGTACTTGTGTGATTGAGCTGAGAGCAGAACAAGACACTTTTTTCTTTTTTTTTTTTTTTAATTTTTTATTTTTGATAAACATATATTTTTATCCCCAGGGGTACAGGTCTGTGAATCAACAGGTTTACACACTTCACAGCACTCACCAAATCACATACCCTCCCCAATGTCTGTAATCCCACCCCCTTCTCCCAAACCCCCTCCCCCCGGCAACCCTCAGTTTGTTTTGTGAGATT
>NC_081560.1:26423157-26470124 GCF_022355385.1 Mustela nigripes | reverse complement strand
TGGACCATTCCCTTACACCACACACAAAAATAGACTCAAAATGGATGAAGGACCTCAATGTACGAAAGGAACAAGACACTTTTAACATAGAACATAATTTTTCCCCCAAAACAACCAAAAAACAAACCATAGTTACTCACAGGTAGATATTTGAAGAACCAAAACAATTTTGAAAAGGAACAAAGTTGGAGGATTCACCCCCTTGATTTCAAAACTTACTGCAAATTTATAGTCATCATGGCAGTGTGGTACCAGTATAAGTACAGGCAATAGTTCAATGAAACAACTGAGAAGCCAAAGATAATCCACCCAAGTACAGTCATTTGATTTTGATAAGGGTGCCAAGGAGGAAGAAGAATCTTTTCAACAAATGGGGCTAGGAGAACTGGGTATCCAGATACAAGAATGAATCTGAAACTGTGTCTCATATCACACACAAAAATTTGCTTGAAATAGCTCACACACTTGAATGTAAAAGCTAGAACTGATATACCTGGAATAAAATATAGCAGTAAATCTTTGTGATCACAGGTTAGGAAAGGTTTCTTAGCTATGACACCAAAACCACAATTGACAAAAGAAAAAAACAGATACATCAGGCTTCATTACAATAAAAAAACTTCGTGCTTTAGACGATATCATATAAAAAAGTGAAAAGACAACTCATAGAAGGGGAGTAAATATTTGAAAATCATATATCTAAATAGGGTATAGTATCCAGAATATATAAAGAACTCTAAACTAAACAACAAAAAGACAAATATCCCAGTTTAAAAAGGGGTAAAGCTTCTGATTAGACATATCTCAAAGGAAGATATGTAAATGTCAATAATGTCCATTAGGGAAATGCAGACCCAAACCACAATGGCCACTTCATACATACTAGAATAGCTACAATAAAAGATAGGCAATAACAACTGTTGGCAAAGAGATAGAGAAATTGAACCCTCTCGTGTTGCTTCCGGGAATGGAATATAAAATGGCACAGACAAGGTGGAAAACATCTAGGAAGTTTCTCAAAATTTTAAATATAGAATTCCTATAAGATCCAGCATTCCATTCCAATCCATTCCATTCCATTCCACTTCTGTGTGCCCAAGAAAATTGAAAATATCTGCCCACACACAAAAATATATAGACAAATGTTCAAAGCAGCATTATGCAAAATAGCCCAAAGTGGAAACAACCAAATGTCCATCAGCTGACATATAAACAAAATGTGGAATACTCATAAGATGAAATATTATTCAGCCGTAAAAAAATGATGTACTAGATACGTGCTACAACATGGATGAATCTTGAAAACACTGTACTACATAAAGAAGCCAGCCACAAAAGACAATGTATCATATGACTCCATTTATATTACATGTTCAGAATAGACAAATTCATAGAGACAGAAAGTAGATCAGTGGTTATATAGGATTTGGGTATTGTGCTGAAATGTGGAGGGACTGCTAATGGATGTGAGGTTTCTTTCCGGGGTGATGAAGTGTTCTAAAATTTACTGTAGTGGTTTCTCACTGTGAATGTATTGCAAACCACTGAATTCTAAAATTTAAGTAGTAACTTTTATCATAGGTGAATTATATCTCAATAAAACTCCTTGGAAAAAACGTATTTGGCACTTTTCAAAAACGAATGAAGTGACTCTGTCACTTTAAGGAAAACAACTGACAGTATTTGTTGCCAGTGATATAATTAAAACTTTCAAGAAAAATTTAAATCAAACTTTTATTGCCACCAAGTGCTGAACAGTTTCCTGGTGTTAGATTAGGGGGGATATTAGCAAATGCGGTTTTCAATGTTTTTAAAATGTGTTAATACTTTGAAGGTCTGCACAGTGAGCCAATATTTTTCAAATGGCTAATGAATGAGGTTACAAAGTCATGCATGCATGGATAAAAGATTCACTTAAAATTCAAAAGAATTCATTGGATTTAAAAGCTATAGAGTAAGAAAAGTTTACTGACAGAGTATAAAAAGCTGATTAAAAGATATGGCTTCACATCCACATTGCAATTAATCTTTAAGAAACTATCACTGGGTTTTAGTATAGTTTTAAAGAGGGATTATCTGAAAAGGCAGTTCATATACTTCTCTTCCCAATTTCATGTCCGCCTATGGCTGGATTTCTTTTTTATACTTTGAACAAAACAGCATATTGTAATGGATTGGCTGCAGACCAGATATAAGAATCTAGCTGTCATCTAATAAGCCAAACATTAATGAAATTAAAAAGTAAAACAACACAATTCTCCCTACCAATAACTTTATTCTTGGAAAAGTTATTTTTCATTAAAAGTACATTAATTATATTAATATATAATATTATATAATAATGGGTTTAATATTATTAGTTTAATTAAAATAAAGTTAATTAATTTTCTCAGTTTAATTTCTAGTATAGTAAATATTGATAGATACAACAAACCTAAACATAAGCTCTTTGAGATAGTAATTTGTAAGAGGGTAATGGGACCCTAAAACTAAAAAGCTTAAGAGTTGCTACTCTCGGGGCACCTGGGTGGCACAGTTAGTTAAGCATCCAACTGTTGGTTTTGGCTCAGATCGTGATCTCAGAGTCATGAGATTGAGACCCACACTGGGCTCTGTACTTACCACAGTCTGCTTGAGATTCTCTCTCCCTCTACCTGCCTCATGGGCTTGTGGACATGCTCTCTCTTTCTCTTACTCTCTCAAATAAATAAATAAATCTTTTTAAAAAATTGCTGCTCTAAAGCTTCCCATCACTTTCTAGAAGGGTAAACTTCACTCCAGGTGGTCTGAGGAGTTTAAAATGAAGGTGGGGCATTGGATAAACAGATTATGGAATACCTGGAAATATGGAGTTTCTACAAAAGTTTTTAAGTTCAGTATAATAAAAGAAACCCAGATGTCTTGACTGATAATAAATAACAAAAACAGAAAAAACTCTGCTGTTACAGACAGCTGGACATGTAGTTATAAACACCCAGCCTGGGAGCCCAGCAAAAAGAGAAAAGGATCACTATAGAGACATTTTTAAAAGAATTCTGGAAAAAATAAAAAAGAATTTTGATAGCATGTTAACAGGAATTGAGAATTGGCTAGATATGAGCAAAAAGATGAAATCTTGGAAAAACCTTTAGTACCACTTACAAATAGCTTGTAAGGAAGAAGGACTGTCTTATAATTGTGAGTTTCAATTTGGCAGAAGTTCTAATTGAAAATGGGATATTCATTCAAAAGGGTAGGAGTAGATAATTTAGTTAGCTTGGACTAATAAGATAGATTGGATTGACATCAGCTTTATACATATATATTTATATATAATATAAATTATAGGTTTTACATAAATTTATAGGCTTTATAAAATTTATATAAATACTATAGGCTTTATATATATGACATACATATAAGTTTACATGATATGTATGTGTATACATATATAGATAGATAGATATGTATGTGTGTGTGTATATATATATGTATAAACTCTGAAAGTTTCATTACAAAATACCAGATTTATTAAAAATATACTACTTAACAGTCAGGACCTGAGATGAAAACAGGCCACATACAATGGTAAAGCAGAAAAGACCTAGCATGAATCTAAAAATAAGATCAAATAAGTTGATGTAAAACTTTTGGAAATTTTCAGAAAATGTTCTACTGATATTTGGACCTTAGGCATTTTTGGAGGACAAAAGTAAATCTCTAGTTTCTTTATACGGAGAATTGGAATATTGATTTGGCCAGCTTCATGTTTGCAAAGGTGTGAGGTGAGTAACTTAATCTTTTTGTAACCTAATCTTAAGAGTGACAGCTCATTACTGTAGTCATATTCTGTTTGTCAAAAACAAGTCACAAAATCCACATATATGCCACAACAGGTCACAAATACTAGGGATTATTGAGAACCATCTCAGAACCTACCTCCCACAGAGTTTGAGTCTAGGTTCAAATGATTGTTAAGATTTTTAACCTACATTTTTTTTAAATCTAATTTTTTCAGTGTTTCAAGATTTATTGTTTATGCACCACACTCAGTGCTCCATGCAATACATGCCCTCCTTAATACCCACCACCAGGCTCACCTAGCCCCCCACCTCCCCTCTCCTCCAAAACCCTCACTTTGTTTCTCAGAGTCCATAATCTCTTCATGGTTCATCTCCATTCCAATTTCCCCCAATTCACTTTTCCTTTCCTTCTCCTAATGTTCTCCATGTTATTCCTTATGCTCCACAAGTAAGTGAAACCATATAATTGACTTTCTCTGCTTGACTTATTTTACTCAGCATAATCTCCTCCAGTCCCATCTATGCTGATACAAAGAAATTTAAAAAACAGAGTTATCCTATGACCCTGCAATTGCACTACTGGGTAGTTATCTCAAAGATACCATATGTACCAGGGCCATATGTACCCCAATTTTCATAGCAGCAATGGCCACAATCGCCAAACTGTGGAAAGAGCCAAGAGGCCCTTCAACAGAAGGATGGATAAAGAAGATATACAATGGAATATTATACCTCTATCATAAAAGAGTTTTCACCTGCATTATGTTACAAAAAAATGGCAGAAGACTGAAGAAGGTATTCAGAGTAGAGGAGACTAATGAAATTTGACGACTAAATGCAGTATGTGAGGTTGGATTAAATCCTGCACTAAATGGAAAGAAGTACTATAAAGATAAAATTAGGTCAGTTGACAAATCTGGATTATGGATTGTAGATTAGGTAAACTGTAACAGTATCAGATTTTCTGACGTTACTAACTGTACTGTAGTTACTTATCTTAGAAAATGTCCTTGTTCTTTGGAAGTATACACTGAAATATCCAAGGTTGAAGAGACATAATGTATTTAACTTTTACTCTAATGGTTCAATATCATACTACATGTATATCATACCTACACATGACACACATATAGGCGTATATTATAGGGAGAGAGCACATGTAATAAAGCAAATGAAGCGAAATATTTTTTAAAAGTTGGTGATTCTGGGTAAATGGCATATGGAAATCCTTTGTACTAACATTGCAACTTCTTGGTAAGCTAGACATTTTTATTTTCTTTCCAAATAAAAGATTAACTAATAATACTCAAAGTTATATGGAGGGGTTACAAATAGCCTAGTAAGTGAAGGAACTGTTCTTTAATAATTTAAAGCATTTATTTTAGTACAAACCACATAGTGAAGATAGTTAAATATACTGTTTTTTATGGGCCATGTACTGTATAAAATGCTATATTATGCTATTCGATTCAAATTTAACCACATTCTTATGAAGTGAGAATTACCATCAATTCATAGCTTATTTCATAAGTAAGGAAACTTAGGCTAGAGAAGTTAAGTAACTTGTGGGAAACTGTAAAGTTTTTAAGTGGACCAGCCTGGATTCAAACCTAGAAGGAGCTAACTATAACCAGTAAGATAATGATTTATATAAATAGAAAACTAGGATTCAAACTGAGATGATTTATATTTATATATTATTGGTTCATTAAAGATCAGCTAGTATTACCAGCTAAAAGTAGGTTAGAAGTTAGTTCATGTGGCTTTTGCAAATAAAAATGTTATTTTCTTACAAATATTTTAAACTCAGGAATTTGGTAATTTAAACATAATTACCAGTATTTTAGCAGAATTTTATGTCTTCGAGCAAAATCTTTAAAATTCTCTACTGTATCGTTTCAAAAGCATTTGATTTCAAACACTGTGAAAAAAATCACCCTAAATAATCAACTTGAAGATTAGTGTCCAAAAGCAAAGAACAAAGAATTCTCTCAAAGGCTGAAAAGGGCAGCTTCTCTTTAAATCTGTGCTCTTCCATTTTGACCGACATATCTTTATAATTCCCTTCAAGCCCAGGACCAAAGAAAAATCAGCCATTCAAGCCTGGTGCTGCAAACAGTGGGTTCTGGCATGGGAACACAGTAGATGGCAGGAGGGCAGGAAACCACATGCTTTGAGGATGTGGGGTTATCTTTACCAAGGAAGAGCTTTCAGGATGACCTGCTGTTGGTCCTGCCTGTGACTAAGTTTCAAGTCCTTTTTTTGACATTCTGCCCCAAACTCCATTTTTCATTGATGGAGAGAGAGGTGAATATAGATAAAGAATTCCTGCCCTGAGAAAGAACAAGCTTCTTTTTATGACAGTCTTGGAGAATATTTGCTGATCTTATTCTTTCAATAAAACAGTATGGTCTTTTGCTTGTGTATCAAAAACGGTTATGAAAATCTGCCTAAGAAAACCCTGACCTTCTCTCATTAGCGCTTACAAATAGCTAGCATTTGCTGGGCACTTGCTAAGTACCTGGCATTGTGCTAATCAATTACCTAGGTAGTAATTCAAGTGGCTAGGATTTAAACCCAATGCTGTTGATTGTCTGCCTAATAATTAATTTATATTTCTTCATTGTGAGAAGAGCCAGGAAGTTTAGGGGCACCTGGGTGGTGCCCAGTCAGGGGCACCTGGGTGGCTCAGTGGGTTAAAGTCTCTGCCTTCAGCTCGGGTCATGATCCCAGGGTCCTGGGATCGAGCCCCACATTGGGCTCTTTGCTCTGCAGGGAGCCTGTTTCCTCCCCTTTCTCTCTCTCTCTCTTTCTCTGCCTGTCTCTCTGCCTACTTGTGACCTCTGTCAAATAAATAAACAAAATCTTAAAAAAAAAAAAAAAAAGAAAGTTAAATCAGACATGAACAGCAGTCTCAGATTACAATCAGGTAGTGGACTTAATGTACATAAATAGTGAAGATGTACAGTAAAATGTACCAGATGTCATAAAAAGGATTATGAGATTTCATGAGCACAAGAGGCGTCAATTTCTATGAATGCAGTTAAGACTTTATAGAGGGGGGAGTATTTGAGATATTTTGATATCAGACATAAGTAAGTAAATGAATGAAATGTCATTCTCATTTAAAAAAATCTTAAGAAAAAATGAGGTTGCTGGAAAATAGATAAATTTGAGAACAGCAAATATTTTACTTTGGATGAAATATTTATTTTGCATGAAAGGCAAAGTTTGAGAACAGTTTATAGAATTTCTTGAATACCAGTTGAAGGTATTTTAATGGTAAATTTTAGGCAGAGCAAACCTATTTAAAGTTTTGAGCAGAGGAGGGACACCATCAAGGTTGTGCTTGAGAACTGTAATATTCAATGCTGACTCCAGCAACATATGTAATTACCTAAGTTTAAATTTAAATTAATCAAAATTAAAGAAAATGAAAAAATCAGCTCTCAATTGCATTAGCCATATTTCAAATGCTCAACAGTGCCCAATACCTAGTAACTTCCATATTGGATAGAAAAGGTATAGAACATCTCCATCATCACAGTTCATTCTACTGGACAGAGCTGTTTTGAAAGATTAATCTGGTAGTGCATTACAAATGGATCAGACAGGGGAGGAAACTAGAAATGGGAACTTGATTTTAACAATCAGGGTTAGAAGTCCTAGCTGTAGTAGAGAATAGTATTTAATCTATAAAATGCACAATGTTACCCTGTACTCTCCTGGGTTTTCTGTAGATATTCACAAAAAGGACATTTACTATATACTCCAGGGACACCAGGCAGAATTTAGAACCCTATATTCCTCAGCAGAAATTTCCTTTGGCACACATAAGAAAAGAAAAAAATGAAATGACTCACCAGATTATGAATAGCTGGAGATCCTAACTTCCATGTGGAAATGGGTAATTCAAGCAGATGGGCTTCCTGATTTTCATCTCATGTGGGGATTATGGGTAACCACCGTCTGGCTTCCAATTTGTTTTGAATTTCAAGAGAGGTCCAAAATCATTCAGTTGCTCTTTAAAGTCTGTTTATACACAGAAAAATACTATTAAGAATTTGCACTCTTGGTTTTCTCTTTTTAGTTTTGTCTTGGAGTTTTTCTGTAATCATTACGATCTAGAATGGGGGACTTTCGCATTTTACGTGTAAGGAAACTGAGGCCAAAAATAAGTGATTTGGCGGATTATACAATTAGTTAGCTGCATAGCCAAGGCAATAACTGGTGTTCTGGGACTTTTCCCTTGCTCCTTTGTATTATCAGAGTAACTCAGAACTTGGACTGTCCATTAATTTCCTTTTCATATACTCACGGACTACCAGTAATGGTAGCTCTGTAATTTAGCTTGTGGTCTAAATACTGTCAGATTCAATAGCTATTGTGTTGAGCATTTGCTTAAAATTGGAAGCATGAGGAATTAAATCTTGCTCATGGCCAAATGTGTCCATAGGGCAAAAAAGTTTAATGACCCATGTTCTATACAGACATGACTACTCTTTCTCCATCACTGACTTCTTCAGAGTCCCCATAACACTTTATGGCCCTTCCTTGTTTTCCTGCCTGTCATCCTCCACTAGAACAGGATCCACATCACTCTTGCTTTTGTTTCCCCATGCTTATGCCAGCTCTCAGCACACAGAAGCATTGATAAATAATGTATGAATGATATATGAGTAAAGAGGTAATTTGGAAACTCTTTTTATGTCTATCCGTATTAATCTCACTTCTGACCTTTTCAAGTACACTGGTTCATCAGAGGCACAGAGGAAAATCAGACCTGTCTTTCTTCTAGCACCCTGAGCAGCCAATTCAAAAGTGAACAGTGCAGCAGGAGGAGACGCTGCAGAACCCTCTTCTTTTGTGCCCACAGAAGTTGACCAAAGCAATCTTCAGCATGTCTGGGTCTCTTGAATATAAGCTGATTTTTTTTTTTTTCCAGAACTCATTTAATTGATTCTTTTTCCCTGGAACCAAAAGCCAGCCTACCTAAGGCTCAC
Organism: Mustela nigripes; assembly: GCF_022355385.1. Lineage (NCBI taxonomy): Eukaryota > Metazoa > Chordata > Mammalia > Carnivora > Mustelidae > Mustela > Mustela nigripes. The sequence goes on along the minus strand of NC_081560.1, from coordinate 26,461,339 downwards.
AAAGCTGAGTCTGAGAACCTCAGTGGGATCCTCCGGAATCCTAGAACCTGCCACGTTGCATGAAGGGAGGCTGGCTGTGTTCGCCACAGATGTACAGCTCCATGCTTGTATTGGTCAAGAGATGAGTCAGAAAACAAAACTTAGTCCTACCATTCCCATTTGTACCCAGAAAGAGCAGGTAGAAATCTCATCATGTTGAATCAAATGGTTTGACATTTAAAATACATTTTCATGGGGCGCCTGGGTGGCTCAGTGGGTTAAGCCGCTGCCTTCGGCTCATGTCATGATCTCAGGGTCCTGGGATCGAGTCCCGCATCGGGCTCTCTGCTCAGCAGGGAGCCTGCTTCCCTCTCTCTCTCTCTGCCTGCTTCTCCATCTACTTGTGATTTCTCTCTGTCAAATAAATAAATAAAAATTTTTTTAAAAAATAAATAAAATAAAATACATTTTCATGAACACTAACACCTGAACCCAAAGAAGACAAAAATCATTTGTCTTATTCATCTCAAGCATCAAATCATGAGGCCTAATATAGTGTCCCACTTTGCCTCTTGTACCAACATGGCAAAGGGTTAATGTGCATCGTAGATTCCCTGAACAGTGATCCAGATACAAAGAGACAATGTTATCCTTTGTTTTAGGCACTGCCATCTCATCAGTACTCCCCACTTCCCTCCTTCCAACACAATCAGATTTCTGGTGACATCTCAGTAATTAGATGCAAAAGACACTAGGGCTCCCCAAGCTCCTTTTCAATTCTGTGTCCAGTCATTACTGTTGTTAGTGTTATGCTAACAGAGGTGGGGTGCAGACATTATGTTTTTTTAACAAGACAGGCCTTTGTGGCAATCACTGTTATATAAAGGCTGTTCTAAAAAAATGCTGTTCTTAATCACCATGTTCCCATCAGATGACATAAAAGAGCTCGTAGCATAGAGAACTCATTCTTCATAAAAGAATATTTCTCAAATACCTAATTAAAAACATTTATCTACCCATCCCAAAGCAGTCAAGTTTTGCACCACTGCCTTAAAACTACCATTTTGCTCCTAGGAGAGTAGTATATTCTTTATCTGTATTACTGTATTCTAGGCAGTTCTAAATCCCACTTACTAACACCCATGTCACCACACTTCAGTACAGGCTGCCACGTTGTGTCATCACCAAAAAGAAGGGGGAAGATCTTGTTAGAAGTGACATGACTTGACTAACTTAAGTTCAATACACTTAACACAATTTTCTGTTTGCCAGAAAGATGCACAGAAAGCCAATAATTGCTTTAAGCTCTGTAATATGTTTTATGCAAAGAGCAGTGCTACACATGGCAAAAGCATATTCTGAGAGTAAAAGAATCCCTAAATACATGTGAATATGAGTTCAAAGCCACATATCTAGTAGCTTCTAGATTCTTATTTTATTTCTAAATGAAGTGCAGCCATCATCTCAAATGGCTTGAAATAAATTTTACACACAAAAGCCCTGACTGACTTTTAGTGAATTTTATGTACAGTTTTGCTATAATACAATATACATATTCCTGAAAATTCTTATACTATGGGGAAAATCTCACAGTAAAAATAACAGGACTTCTAAGGAGGTAGTTTAGAGTACAACAATCACAAACTTCACCTCTGACACATATATGAAAAAATAGGAGTCTAACAGCTTTATATAAATTAAATGATAGGAAATTCATGAATTAGCATAATAAATATGACATTTAACTTTGAAAGTTATCTGAAGCTTGCTGTGGAAACTGGAGGGGTCCCAGGTCGTGAGTTTTTATAAAGTTGAATAGGGATTATCTGAAATTGGAAAGAAAATTCAGTACCAGATGTGGGGGCCTGTGCGCCATAGCACAGAGAGAACGGAGAAATGATGTGTGTGCATATATGAGTTTTCTGAATTTGTACACAACTTACTTCAGCTGCATTTAGTTTTCTGTTCTTACCTAGTGTGCATCCCAGATGAAATTCCAAAAAAGCCAACATAAAATCTGAAATTTGCATTATGCTCAAATCTGTCCCCAGTATATCAATAGCACTGGAATAAATCTGTGTTTCAAAGCAAGTGTTAGAGCAGAGCTGACTGTACCAAAGTTTCTGGAGTCAGTAGCATTCCTTGGGAGCTCTCTAATAGTATCACTCTCCAGGTTCCTATAGATAAACAGTGAAGAGTGTCTTGGAGCAAGAGAGAACATCACATTCTGGGTCAGTGGTTTAGAGACTCTGAACTTACAAAACCAGACTTGGAATGTTCACTTCTCATCTGTCATTCAGACAAGTTCACTCAGCAGTTGAACATTTAATCAGATCCTAGAGTTCATTTTGTTTCTCTTGGGCACAACATTTCACTGATTTCAAAGATAGACCTTGGAAGGTAAGTCTGACTTAATGGAAATGGAAACATTGAAAATCTTTTGAAAAAGTTTTGAAAAGGTTTCAAGCGCATTGCGTGTTCATCTTAGAATCTGCCCTTCAGTGACTGACATGATTTTTTTTTAGCTGGGGAGACTGAGAAAGACAAGACCCCACATTATTTGAGACAAACCTGAAGTTAATTCTATGTCTGCACAGTCACTTTCCCAAGTTCATAAACCTCCCTTATGTGGGTTTGAGCTGGATTTCTGTCACTTACCACCGATGGACTGACACACTGCTCTAGCCTGCTATAATATGCAGAGAATGAAGACAAAAGCCTCCCAGTGGCTCAGCCTGGTGTTTCTGATAGGTTCACTCATAATTCCTATACATTCAGCACCTGCTCCCTGAGAGTTCAAATAGGCAAGCCCCATACCAGCAATTTCCAGTAGTGTTTGGGATCCAATGGCCACACTTTCTGGGCAACCTGAGCAGGGCTTTGTGGGGGGTGGACTGTTTTCCACGCACTCTTCTCCCCCTCAAGCTCACTCTCATAGTGGCACTCAAGGTTCACTCTAATTCTGTACTCCCCAGCTCTCTAGCCAGAACACCTCCTACCCACTCTACTCCCAGGAAACAGGCTCTACGTCCCAACCTCCAAACTTCCTCTTCCTTTTCTTTCTGTCTGATGTGACTTTCTGCTCTGTTCAACCCTCATCTTTCACTTGTTGAGGATCTACAGAAACAAAGCCCATTGTTCCCCTCTCCACTCTACCCCAACCTTGGAGATGTGTTGACTGATTCCTGTCCCCTTTCCCACTAATTGGCACTTTCTGTAAACCCATGGGGATGAGGGCCCCAACCTGAGCCTAAGCAGAGCTTGCTCTAGGTTCAGAGTAGTCCTGGCACGTCTAATGAGCCAATAGGCCTAGTGAGAGAAGGGATCATGTGACCGTTTTCAAGGACTGATGCCTGACATGGGTCCTCTCTGACCTTCGGTTTCCACATCTATAAAAGGTGGACAGGAAATAATCATACATACCTCATATAGTTATTGTGAGGTCACAGGACACAATACATTCATGACATCACTTTCTAATGTTATATACAGAACAATACACTAATAGTTTTTGTACATTTTTTGCATCTGCCTCTTGATTTAATTTTAAAACTTTTTATTGAAGTAAAATGCATATATAGAAAAGTATAAATCATAATTGTATCATTCAATAAATCTTTACAAATTGACATCTGTGCAATCAGCATTCAGATGAAGAATCAACACATTACTAGAACCCTATAACCCAAAAAGCCTCATTCATATCTCTTTCCATTACTGTCTCTCAGCATGGATAAAATAGTTACTATCTTAACTTCTAACAGTGTAGTTTAGTATTAATTCAAAAGTTTTTTTTTATTTAAATCGGAACATTCAGTATTTACTCTTTCATGTCTGGCTTTTTTTTTTTCTTTAACTAAACCTCAGGTTTATAAGTTTCTTCTATGTTGTTGTGTGTGGTTATGAATCTTTATCTACACGGCTGTATATAGTCAGTGTTTATATATACAATATATCAATTGAAAAAAAATATACTGTTGTCAATATTTGAACTATTTGACATGTAAAACCAACAATTTGCATATGGTTCATACTAACATTAATCCACTCCACTACTGATAAGCATTTCAGTTTTCCAATCTTGGTTAACATGAATAGTGTATCTGTGAACACTTTAGCACATGTCTTTAAATGAACATAAGCATAATAGCTGGGTCAAAGGGTACACATATGATCAGCTTTAGAAAGAACTGCCAAACACATTTCCCAAGTGAGTGTACCAGTTTACTCTCCCAACCACATCATATGAGGATTCCAGTTGATCCACACCATCACCAACACTAAACATTTTTTCTCATTCAGATTTCAGCCTTTCCGGTGTATATGTACAATTAATGCACTGTGGTTTCAACATGCATTTCCCTAATGAATAATAAACTTGAGCCCATCTTTATATGTTTATTTGGATTTTTTCTTATTGTTAAAGATCTGTTCAACTTTTTGCTCATTTGCTTTTTAGTGTATGATCTTTTGCTCAGTTATTTTTCAGTGTATGATCTTTTTCTTATTAATATTTAAGATACCTTTACATGTTCTGGATATGGGTTTTTGTCAGACATATTTTACTTATTTTTCTAATCTTACTGCATTGTATAGAACCCCCAATACACCAATGAATAAAAATGGTGAGGGTAGGCATACATTTTTATCCCCTGATCTTAAGGGGAACGTTTTCAACATTTTACCAGTGAGTATAATGCTTGCTATGGTGGTTTCATAAATACTCCTTACCAGATTAAAGATGTTCCTCTTTATAACTAGTTCTAGCAATTTTATCAAGAATGGATGTTGAATCAAAAGTTTATACTCCACCTATTGAAAAAATCACGTTTTATCTCCTTTTCTGTGATGATAAGATGAATTACATTGATTTTGAAATACGAAATCAATCTTTCTTGGAATTACTTCTGCTATGTTGTGGAGCATTTTTCTTTTTGAGTATCACTTGATTTAATTACAGTGTTATGCTAATAATTTTTATACCCATGTTTATGAGAGATATTGATCTCTAATTTCTTTTTCCATAATTTCCTTGTCAGGTTTTGGGTATGTGGCCATCATTAAAGTAAGAAAGCTGATGAATGTTTCCTCTGTTTTTATTATCTGGGAGAGACTGCATAAACTGATATTAATTTCATCCTTAAATATCTGGAACACTTCTCTGGTAACACGCTTTCTTTGTGGGAAGGTTTTTAAAAATGGATTTCAAATTTCTGGCAATAGTAATTTATTTTTCCCTTATTTTCCTTTGACATTCTGCTAGAGCTTTATTAATTTCAGTAATTTTTTTCTAAAAAGGCTTTATCTTAGTGCTTTTCTCATTCTATTACATCAGTTTCTACTCTTATTACCTTCTTTTTCTTTTCTTTTTCATAAAATTGGTATGTTTTTCCTGCTCTAGTTTCTGGAGATGGAATTTTAAATTATTAATTTGTAACCCCTTTTTCTAATATATATTTACAGTATACATGTTCCCGAAAACACTGATTTCACTATACTTTATTTGCATCACACAAGGTTAAATCTGTTGTATCTTCATTATGAATCAGTTTGAACTAATTCTCATTTTGATTTCTTTATTTTTATTTATTTGTTTATTTATTTAATTTTAAATTATTTTTTTTTTAAGTAAACTCTATGTCCAAAGTGGGGCTTGAACTCAAAATCCTCTCATGAAGTCATGCTCTACCAACTGAGCCAGCCAGGCATCCCTCATCTTGATTTCTTAATTATTCATGTATGACTTAGAGATGTGTTACTAAATTTCCAGACAGTGGGGTTTTTCTTGTTATCTTATTACTGACTTTTTAGTTAATTGCATTGTAATCAGAGAATAAAGTCTAAGCTATCCCAGCCTTTTGAAATTTCTGGAGATTCTTCATGGCTCATCAGAAGGTTGATTTTAGTAAATATTCTACGAGAACTTAAATTGTTATTGCTCACTGCTTATGTTTCAAGTTTCTCAAGATTCCAATTTGTTGCTCCAGACCTATGCAATGACAAAAGGATTTCCCTCTCCCCAGAAGAGGTGCTACACATGGACCCAGCCTGACCCTCAGCTCAAACCAGAATTAGCAATTACTCTGCAAAAAAAAAAAATAACTGGTGATTCAAAAGCTCATTTGTATAGTTTCCCTCTCTGTAATTTTACGCCACCTAGTCCTTATTGATTCCACAGATTTCTCAAAACTTAAACGGTATGATTTTTGTAATTTATCCATTTTTTCCACATTGCTCCCATGGAATACTAGGCTGTTATGACCTACTACATCCTGCTTAGAACATGAAATCAAGACTCTTAAAATATTGGTAAAAATAAGCAAAGAATTTTTTTTTTAAAGGAATCGGTCCAAGTAATTTTTGCAATGCAAAGTATAGAGCTCCTAGAGCCTTGATTTGGCAAACTAGTATTGATTATCTGCTGGTTACAGGCACTATATCGTGTCTCATGCTATTAGCAATAAGTTAGACAGTCCTGGTACCAGATGAACTTATAGTCCACAGAGGAGTCAGAAATGGAAACAGATAAACTGCGATGCAATGTATCACCTGTTCAATAAAAGATAAGATTATCTCCTGAAACTCAGAGGAAACAAGAACTGCCTACCCATAGGATTCAAGAGAGTTTACACATAAATAAAGCTACACTTGATTTTGAATCCCAAGAAGAGTTTAGAGGCATAAAAGGAGGTATCATATTCTAGCCAAAGACAGCATTTGCAACAACTTAGTCTCACGAAATGGTATGGAATATTATTCAAGAGTGGGACATGAATGGACCAGAATAGACTCATATGTGTGGGTGTCTGGAGTTGAGGTGCATGTGTAAAAATAAGGTCAAAGAGGTAATTTCTAGCCACATTAGAAGGGGCATTGAATGCCAAGCCAGAGGTTTTAGAGGTCACACTGAATGCTATCTGGAGTTCACAGAGATACTTAAACAAAAGTAAATCACATCATTTCTTAAATTTAAGAAACAAGAGTTCCAGCACCAGTGGAGAAAGCAGAATGAAAAGTAAAGGACCTCAGGAAAAGGAATGTTTGCAGGGATCCCAATAATGAAGTTTTTCTATAATGCTATTTATAGATCATTTATGGATTTGGATAAATAAATCATGAAAATGACTGATAAAATCACCCTCTAGGGCGCCTGGGTGGCTCAGTGGGTTAAGCCGCTGCCTTCGGCTCAGGTCATGATCTCAGGGTCCTGGGATCGAGTCCCGCATCGGGCTCTCTGCTCAGCAGGGAGCCTGCTTCCCTCTCTCTCTCTGCCTGCCTCTCCATCTACTTGTGATTTCTCTCTGTCAAATAAATAAATAAATAAATCTTTAAAAAAAAAAAAAAATCACCCTCTAAAATCTATTAATAGAGACTACAACTGACCAAAGCACAATGCTTACCTCACTGTCTTGTCATTAATGTGTTTCGTTTGTTTGTTTGTTTTTGTTTTTGTTTTTTAAGGGGGAAGCAGGCTCCCTGCTAAGCAGAGCCTGATGTGGGACTTGATCCCAGGACCCTGAGACCATGACCTGAGCCAAAGACAGAGGCTTAACCCACTGAGCCACCTAGGTGCCCCCATTAATGTGTGTTTTGATGCCACTAAGTAAACAGGTCTCTCCCAAAAGGAGTTCTTTGTTTTCACAGTGACTCTAATTTTCTTAAAGATCCTGAGAGAAACCCCAAAAGCATATTTTTAGTCCTCTTTCTGTTTTATATGCAATGTTTCTTTATTATTTTTAAAGATTTTATTTATTCATTTGACAGACAGAGATCACAAGCAGGCAGAGAGGTAGGCAGAGAGAGAGGAAGGAAAGCAGGCTCCCTGCTGAGCAGAGAGCCCGTAGTGGGGCTCGATTCCAGGACCCTGAGATCATGACCTGAGCTGAAGGTAGAGGCTTTAACCCACAGAGACACCAGGTGCCCCAGTATGCAATGTTTCTTAGTATCATTTTATCTAGCCAAAACACTTTCTTTCACTTAACTTAGAAAAGTTAATTTATATATAAATTAAAGATGAGAGAGGAAAGAGAGGGGAATGGTATGAAAGAAGAAAAAAAATGAGAGGATTATGAAGTGATGCAATGAAGCCTAAATTCTAGTAACCAGCTCTGTCTTCCTGGCCTTTCATCTTGTGCATTAGAAAAATATCTTGCCAGCAAAGCTTCTGTAAGACAGCTCGGCTCCTTCAGTATAATTGGGGTAACATCTACCTTGCCAACCTTTAAAGTACTATTCAATGTAAAACACTGGTATACAAAAGTAGTAAATAAAGATCATTACCCAGACTTTAGCCTGCTCATTTTATACTTTTTTCATGTAGAACAAAGATTTTAAGCTGATTAAGTGATTCCCCACAGACAGATACCTCCTGTGAATGAGTCTGGCTAAAGTGAGAATAGATACAAATTCAGAATCTCATGGAGATTCAGAGACCCCAGACTGCATTTGATAAATACTTTTTTTTTTTTTCTGCAATTTACTACCACATCCTGTACTGTGATTTGAAGGTTGGAGCCATTTCAACCTGCCTCTTCCCTGTGAAGTAAATACTTGGATGGTATGTTGGCACCACTGGAAAATAATATTATTATGGTAATTGATAACTTGAAACCCCCTTAAACATTCAGTATTCACCCTGTGAGGCTGTCCCCATTTTACTGAAGAGAAAACAAAAGGTCTAAAATATTAAATAATTCTTCCAATGATACATAAGTCACCCCAACAGGATTAGAAGAAAGAACTTTTGGTTCCAAATCCAGAACCTTTGGTTCTTTCCACATACTGCTTCTCATATCCCTGGTAGTCAACCAACCTGAAATCCACGTTAAACACCAAAAATTTTCCTAATTTTAATAGATTGAACTCTTATTGTATGATTCCAATCCTCTCACTGAGAGAAAGACTCTTACTCTGACTTCATGTAAATTCATATTCAGTTGGTGTTGGCTGTTGTAAGCAGCATTAATATTTCACATTCTCTAATCTATAAGTCAAACTCATACATACAAGTATCATTTCTTTTGTACTTGATCCCTGAGGTGATTTTGTCACAAAAAGTACAATTTTAAGAAATCTAAATTAACACCTGTGTGACCAACAGCATTTTCCTGATGGAAGTAATATCTAGAATTGTGCTACCAGGTTGTAAAGGCCATATAACAGCAGCCACTTTGCAAATACAGTGAAAACATCCCTAAGTTCTTTCCAAAGGTTTAAGTATTTGTTTCCTAAACCTGAAGTTTAGTTGCTTGCCCTCTTTTCAGAATGAACCGTATTCTCCTAGTCTATCTCTACATAAGTTTGGCTATGCATCTTAAGATAATTTCTAAATAATGTTCTCCTCTTAGAACAATTTATGTAACCCATAAACTTTTTAAAAGTTCCCAACACTTCCACTTTGCTGGAATCAACTTGCTCTCTAATATTGAAGAAAAATGAATTCAAATTCTAGCCACACAAATGGCAGAAAACCCAGAGCATTCATGATATGCCCAGGGAGTCAGAATTTTTTATAGCTTCAAGTTTATGTTTACACTAATTTTCAGCCTCTATCTGTAACCTAGTTCAGTGAACTTTTCTAAGATTCTGGGACACTGTGGGGGTTTATATTATAAAACATTATGGCAAGAATTTTTTTCTTATTGGAGTATAGTTGATATATAACATCAGTTTCAGGTGTACAACATAATGATTTGATATTTGTCTCTATTGCCAGGTGACTGCCATAGTGAGCGTAGTTAACATCTGTCACCACACAGTTACACAAATTTTTTTTCCTTCTGATGAAAACTTTTAAAATCTACTCCGTTAGCAAGTTTCAAGTATGCAATGCAATATTGTTAACTACAGGCACCATACTATACAATTTATGTTCATGATTTATTTATTTTATAGCTGGAAGTTTGTGCTTTTTGAACCCCTTCATCCATTTTGTCTACCCCCAAGCTCCTGCCTCTGGCAACCACCAGTCTGTTCTCTGTATCAATGAGCTTGTTTTGTTTGATTCTTAGATTCTACATATAAATGAACAGATCATTCCACATAAATGAGCACTGAATTTTAGAGGTACTTATAGTAAAATTTGTTAAACACTCTGAGCTCTGAATTTTCACTGATAACCTTTTTTATTGAAACCATAATATTGCAACTCCTTTTTCTTTCTCTCTTGACCTCCTCTTCTCTTTTGCTAACTAGTTCTCCAATTATGTATTTATATCTCATAGAGGGAAGTTTAATTCTCTTTTTATATCACTTCTTTCCCAAACTGCTGAGATCTGATTTTATAAGCAAAATTGTAGGCAGATTTCTAAGAATTCTCAATGATCCAAGCCCTTGTATAATCTCCTCTAGTTTGTGTAATGGAGACACTTGCTTCCAAACATTAGGATGTGGTGATGGGATGTCACTCCTGGGATAATGGTACATTTTATGGCAAAGATAAAGTGGTTTTGCAGAAGTAATTAATGTCCTCAATTAATGAACTTAAAGTTAATAAAAAAGGAAATTATCCTGGGTGAGCCTCACTTAATCAAGTAAGCCCTTTAAAAGAGGGTCTAGATCAGAGACTGTTTTCTGGGCCTAGAGAAGCAAACCACCTTGAATTTTACAGATTCAAATAAATAAATTCTGACAACAAGTATGTGAGTTTAGAAGAGGACACTGAGCCTCAGGCTAGGTCCCAGGCTCTGTGAACACCTTCACTGCAGCCTGTGAGCCCCCAAGCAGAGGATTTCTTAAGGCTGCTGTATCTGTCTGTAGTCCTGACCACAGAGAGTATGAGATAGTAAAGAGATTTTTTTTTAAGATTATTTATTTATTTATTTATTTGACAGAGAGAGATCACAAGTAGGCAGAGAGGCAGGCAGAGAGAGGGGGGAAGCAGGCTCCCTGATGAGCAGAGAGCTCGACGCAGGGCTTCATCTCAGGACCCTGGGATCATGACCTGAGCCAAAGTCAGAGGCTTTAACCCACTGAGCCACTCAGGCACCCCAAGAGATATGGTTTTAAGCTGATATATTTGCACCGATTTGTTACACAGCAGTAGAAAACTAATACAATCTCTCTCTCTAATTCTATGGGGATCTTAAACTAGCCATTTCCTTTCCCTAACACAATAAGGACAACTTTCTAAGACTGCTTTGTTTGGAATTCCTGATGGTGGAGCAGCAGCCAATGAAAATAAATTGGATTGTGAGAAAAATTAAACAAAGATAAGCATATCTGAGGAATAAAAATAATCAGCCAGTCTGCAGAACACTTTATGATCATTTCATTTTTCTTAAAAGAGGGAGGGCAGGGCAGAGGCAGAGAGAGAATCTTAACCAGACTCCATACCCAGTACAGAGCCCGACATGGTGCTTGATCTCTTAACGCAGAGATCATGACCTGAGCTGAATTAAGAGTCTGATGCTTAACCAGCTGAGCAACCCAAGTGCCCCCTTTATGATCATTTCAATATGAGAATTGTTTAGGACCAGAGTGGTTGGACCCTTGATCTCCACTCAAATAGGTTAATAACTGGCATCTTCTGTTGAAACATCATCACACCCAAGCTGAAATAATTAGATTGTCCATTCCTTCCTCATGACACAATCTTCCTTTATGAAAAATGAAGCTGCAATAAGGTCATCAGGATATCTAATTTATGAGGTTTCTTAATAATGGTAACAGGTTTTGTTTATGTAGTCACATTCACCTACCTAGTCCCACTGTGTGACTAATCACAGTTATCTCCAAACTGAGAAACCAGTGTTAATTTCTACCTTGAAAACAGAAGGTAATAAACAAAACTACATCTGGGCCAAGTAAGAGAATTTAGTCTGTTTAGAACCATAGAAAACTTAATTCACAGACCCTCTCTACTTAGGTACATGCTTATCAGATAGCTGCAAAATCTGTCCTTGGACATACAGAACACTCATTTTTAATTTTAATCATGTCTAAGGTTTGCCAGACTTAATCTGAGTTTCATAAATGACATATTTTGTTAGTATAAGTATATTCCATACAATGGAGCTTAATATTACATATTTTTTATTAAGTATGCTGGGTAACTTTTTAGAATTTTAGTATCTGATAACAAATGCATTTTATGTTAGGTCCTGTGCTTCTCTCTAGGAATGCAGAAATATTCGAAGATACTCTTTCCCCTGGAGTTTCTCACTGACAAGTATGGAGTATAGGGAAATACGAAAATAATTATCTGATCTTCTTTCTGCCTTTTACTGACCTATAAAATATCACTAGTTTCCAGTTTCATTGGTTTTATGATCAGAGTTTTATAGAACGGTATTGTTAGCCTGTGACCTTACTCAAATTTTAGAAATACAACTGATGCTTTTTAAAAAACTTAGACTTACAGAGTGCCAAGCAATTATCAATGAAGCATCTATTTCTTTGTTGTTTTCAAAATATCCCGGTTGCTCTGTCCTACTTTCGTTAAGCTGGTTGTTATTAAAGATGAAAATGTCCCCAAGAAAGGAACATGCTCAAAATGTTCTTAACAAGAGATTTTGAAATATCTGACCTGTCAGAAACAGGGATTTCAAAGGGTGACAGTTAAGTTCATCCAATTCCCATATAACTGCTGTGCCATCAGAATTCAGTACTACTGTCTTCAGACTACAAGCAGGAAACATTAAACATAAGACATAAGAAAATTTTGCTGTTTGGAGTCATTCTCCACTTTGAACATAATCATGTCCTTATTAAAACCGGTAACATCAAAGAGAAGATTTATAACAAATATAATTCCCCCCATTTTCAATTCCCCTTACCCCGAAGTATTTTTTTTCCCATTGCACTAATTTCCTTGCAAAATACTGTATCATTTACTTGCCAGTTATCCTTATTACTCATTGTCTATCTGTCTTTACTAGATCATATAACCTCCACAAAAGCGGAGGATTTTTTTTAAAAAAGTTTTGCATACTGATACCCCTTAAGTAGCATACAAAAGGGGCCCATTAAATTTGTTTAAAAAATTAACTAATAAAATAATATCCAATCACTCTTGGTCCTACTCCATCTCCAAGAAATAAGGCTTTTTGGCGCTACTCTACTGAGTTTTGTTTTAGAAAACATTTTAGAAGGATAAAAAATGTTTATCTCTGTATATGGCAAAGAGTTACTACCAAAGCAACAATGGGTCCCCTTTGACCTATTTCGCTATTGTAGTGCTGTGTTTATGCTGATTTATTCCTATCCCCTCATCTGGACATCATCTGACCAATGACCAAACTCTGAAATATTGCTGACATGGATTAAAATTCAATAGGTAAGAAGGTCCTACTCTACTTATCAGCCTTTCCTTCTCAGTGACAACTCAATCCTTTCATGTGCTCAGTTTAAAAAACTTTGTTATTACCCTTGATTCCTTTTTTTGGCCCACTTTCTATAAGTAAACCAAATACTGGCTTTAACTCAAAGTAGATCCATATACTGACCACCTCTCATGACCAAGACTGCTACCTAATTGAGGTCACTATCGTCTTCTGATTAACTGCTATCTCTGCTCCCACCTTGCCCCATCACAATCTTTACTAATATTATTAGCAAAGTGATCCTGTGTAAGATGTAGCTCAGATTATGTCGTTTCTTTGTTTAAACCCTCCGATGCTTCCCATCTCACAGTAAAAGTCAAAATTCCTACAAAGCCTTACATGATCCAAATCCTTATTATCTCTCTGACTTCATCTGTTACTCAAAATCACTGACTCACTCCATCTACAGCTTCTCCCTTGTTCTGGGAAGATTCCAGGCACACGCCTACCTCAGGGCCTTTGTACTTCTTATTCCCTAAGTCTAGAATGCTCACTCTCTCACTCTCTTATAGTCTTTGTTCAAATGTTTCCTTCCAAGTACGCCCTTCCCTGGCTCAACTATTTGAAATTGAAAATCTCAATTCCTGACCCTCTTCGTTCCATTTCCTCACTTATATTCTTCATAACTTAATTCCTAACACATTATTCGATTTACTTGCTTATTTTTAAATTGTCTTTCTCTGCCCACAAATGTGGAAGCTCCATGCGGACTGGTGTTTGGGCTGTTTTATTTTCTGGTGTATCTATAGTCTCCAGAATAATACCTGGCACATTGGAGGTGTTTAATAAATGTTTGTTAAAAGAGCATTAGACAGGGGCGCCTGGGTGGCTCAGTGGGTTAAAGCCTCTGCTTTCGGCTCAGGTCATGATCCCAGGGTCCTGGGATCGAGCCCCGCATTGGGCTCTCTGCTCAGTGGGGAGCCTGCTTCCTCCTCTCTCTGAATGCCTCTCTGCCTACTTGTGATCTCTGTCTGTCAAATAAATAAATAAAAATCTTAAAAAAAAAAAGAGCATTAGACATTAAGAAAAAATATTAAGAAAACTGCCAAAAATCATACATTCACCTACACCACTCAGTTTTGCTTATAATTTAAGTAAGTGAAAAATATAAATCCTTCAATAGTCTTATTCACACATTTATTCAGTAAATATTAAAATCACACTCTAAGGAATATAAACAGAAAACAATGTGCCAGCTGAGGGAGTTTATAATTTAAAAGAGTAAAGACATATGGATAAATAATTTCACATTATTACATATATTAAAATATAGGAGAAATAATAATGTAAAAGATATTATATATTTAAATGCTTGCAGTCCATAAAGTACTTTAAATTTTAATAATGTTACCACATAGAGTAGAATACCCAAGATATGTTTACCAATATATTTATAAGCAAAGTCAGAGACTAAATAAATTAGGGAAACTCTGGATTAAATTAGGTTAAAGAAATAGTCAATTCTGTAGAATTAATCAGATTATGTAAAGGCACCTTGTGGACCTATAAAAGGAGAAAAATCCACATTTTATTTGATCAAGGAGGTAAGTTATTTATTTATTTATTTTTTAATTAAAACTAGTGTTCTGAGGAACACTGAAGCACAAGGACATAGACTTTTTCATTTTATTCTCAAAAGTGACTTTGGGGCTGCCCAGAAAGCGCAGTCAGTTAAGCTTCCAACTCTTGGTTTCAGTACAGGTTGTGATCTTGGGGTTGTGAGATGGAGCCCCAAGTTGGGCTACATGCTCAGACCTAAGTCTGCTTGAGATTCTTTCTCCTCTCCCTCTGCCCCTCCCACTCATGCTCTCTCACTCTCTCTCTAAAATAAATAAATAAATAGATAAATAAATAAATAAATTTAAGTGACTCTGATTGGACACCTGAAAATAATATAACACTGTATGTTAATTATACTAGAATTAAAGGAAAATGTAAAAGAATGTGATTCTTTGACTTTGTGTATAGGTATTTAGCAGAGGAGGGAGCTACGTTTAAGAGTGAGTTAACAGGGGCGCCTGGGTGGCTCAGTGGGTTAAGCCGCTGCCTTCGGCTCAGGTCATGATCTCAGGGTCCTGGGATGGAGTCCCACATCGGGCTCTCTGCTCAGCAGGGAGCCTGCTTCCCTCTGTCTCTCTCTCTGCCTGCCTCTCCATCTACTTGTGATTTCTCTCTGTAAAATAAATAAATAAAATCTTAAAAAAAAAAAAAGTGAGTTAATATATTATCCAAGTCATACATCATACATTCACCTACACCACTCAGTTTTGCTTATAATTTAAGTAAGTGAAAAATATAAATCCTGTGGGTTTCCTCAGTGGAAAATCTGAGAATAGGATATAGAGTTTTGAATTTTAATTGAGGAATCTTTCCCACCCAAATTAGGTACAGCTTTCTTGGTGTGAAAATGTATATCACTCTCATTGCACTTGCTACAATGTTCAATGATTCCCTGTTTATAAGACGTTCTTATCTATTATTCTATTAGATCCTTATGAACAGTAGCTATGCATAATTCATTTTTAAGTTCCTGACGCCTAGTATTGTGTCAGACACGAAGTAGGTGTTCAATAAGTATATGTTGAATCAATGAACACATATATGTATGTATGAGGGATTGAATGTATAATTGTATGAATATATAATTTTATAATTGTATAATGTATAATTGATTACAAAACTCTGCTTCTTTGTAAACTCATAAAGGCTGTGTTTAAAAAGTAAGACAGGTTTTGAAAAAATAAGTAACACCAAAAACTGGTAAGCAACTACCTTATATTTTTCATTTCAAGTAGAATACTTCCGTTACAAAGCCATTATGTGTCATTAGATATAAAGAAAAATGAGCAACAATGAAGGAAAATACTCTGAATTCTTCTCTGGAAAATTAGATCACTAAGCTCTCAAACCATTAAGACCTGTGCGTTTCTTCCTCTCTGAACTCCATATTTTGCCTATCCACGCTTTGCTTTTTTGGAATAGGTCAAAATTCAAGATAATATTAAGCAACCAATAAGTACTAAAATAATAAAAAAATATGACAATTTGCATTTAAAGTATTTCACATGAGTGGTTTTAGTTGGGAAAATTATAAAATATTTTTATATTTTTATGTGCACTTAGGTTCAGAAAGCTAAAAAAAATCAGGTGCTCATATTAAATATCACAAATTGTAACTATTTCAGTATCTTCCTCTTATGAAGAATTTTGAACTCACCTCATAAATTAATTTGAGAGTAGTATAAAATATACATGCCCATATAAAACATGTTCTAAAACAACTTCTATATTAATGTCATTTATAATTAGAAAATGCAAATCTATAACTAGAAAATTTAAATCCTTTAAAATAGACTTTATAGGGGCGCCTGGGTGGCTCAGTGGGTTAAAGCCTCTGCCTTCGGCTCAGGTCATGATCCCAGGGTCCTGGGATCGAGCCCCGCATTGGGCTCTCTGCTCAGCAGAGAGCCTGCTTCTTCCTTTCTCTGACTGCCTCTCTGCCTATTTGTAATCTCTGTCTGTCAAATAAATAAATAAAATCTTAAAAAAATAATAAAATAAAATAGACTTTATATTTTAGCACAGTTTTAGGATCACAGCAAAACTGAAAGGTACAGAGATTTCCCATACCTCCCCTTCCCCCACACATGCACAGCTATTATCAACATGCCTCATCAGAGTGTACATTTGTTAGAATTAATAAACCTACACTGACACATCATTATCATTCCCCCTTCAAAAAAGTGACTCTCTGACTTACTATACAGATACATTTATTTAATAGAGGAGGAAATTAAGGCACAGAGAGTTAATAAATTGTCCAAGGTCACTTAGGAAGCCCACAGGTTTTCTAATCCATAAGTTATATCAGGGATCATTGTTGCTGTTTTACACTCTATGGTGTATGCACAATCTTATTAAATTATCCCATGTACAGGGCTCCTGGGTGGCTCAGTTGGTTAAGCGACTGCCTTGGGCTCATGTCATGATCACAGGGTTCTGAGATGGAGCCCCTGCTCCCCCTGCTCATGCTCTCTGTCACTCACTCTCTCTTTCAAATAAATAAATAAAATCTTTTAAAAAATCATCCCATCTATCCACCATTATGATATCATACAGACAAGTTTCAGTGCCTTAATAAGCCTCTATGCTCCACCTATTCATCCCTCCTTCCTACTAACCTTTCGTAACCACTGATCATTTTACTTCTCCCAGTTTTGCCTTTCCTAGGATGTCATGTATTAGAATCAAACAGTATGTAGGCTTTTCAGATAGGCTTCTGTCACTTAGTAATATGTATTTAAGTTTCCTCCATGTCTTTTCATAGTTTAATAGCTCATTTCTTTTTGGCACTAAATAATATTCCAAAGTCTGGAGGTACCAAGCTTACTTATCCATTCACATAGTAAAGGACATCTTGGCTGCATTTAAGTTTTGGCAAATATGAAAAAAACTGCTATCGTGTGTGCAAGTTTTTGTGTGGACATGAGTTTTCCGTTTATTTGGGTAAATACCAAGGACCGTGACTGCTGGATCACATGGTAAAACTATGCTTAGTTTTGTAAGAAACTGCCAATCTGAGTTAGGAAGTATTCATTCCCTCAGTTTCTATCTTCTAAAATAGATTATAGAAAATTGGTGCAATTTCCTTCTACAGTGTCTGTTAGAAATCACAAGTGAATCTATTTGGGTATGGTATTCTCTGTTTTAAAAAGTTATTAATTACTGATTCAGTTTCTTTCCTAGATATAGGCCTATTCAGATTATCTGTTTCTTTTTGTGTGAGTTTTGCCAGATTGTGTCTTTCAAGGAATGTGTTCATTTCACCTAAGTTATCAAACTTATGGGTATAGACTTGCTCATAGTATTTTTTACTATTCTTTTAATGTCATGGGATCTATAGTGATGTCACCTCATTTATTTATTTCTCCAACCTTTTATTTAAATTCCAGTTAGTTAACATACAGTGTAATATTAGTTTCAGGTGTAGAATTTAGTGATTCATCACTTACACATAACATCCAGTGCTCATCACAAGTGCTCTCCTTAATACCCACAATCTATTTAACCCATCCCCCCATCCACCACCCCTCCAGAAACCATCAGTTTGTCCTCTCTAGTTAAGAGTCTGTTTCTTGCTTTGCCTCTTTTTTGTTGTTGTTGTTGTCCCCTAAATTCATTTGTTTTGTTTCTTAAATTAAACATATGAGTGAGATTATGTGGTTTGTCTTTCTCTGACTGACATTTTGCTTAGCATAATACTCTTTAGCTCCCTTCACATCATTGTAAATAGCAAGATTTCACTCTTTTTTATGGCTGAGGAAATATATATATGTATTAAAAAGTTAAAGAAGATGTGATATATATATCACATCTTCTTTAACTATTCTTTAGTCAATGGACATTTGAACTGTTCCCACAATTTGGCTATTGTAGATAATGCTGCAGTGTTTATCAAACAAACACCAGGGTGAATGTATCCCTTCCAATTGGTGCTTTGTATTCTTTGGGTAAATACCTAGTAGCAATTGGTGAGTTGTAGGGTAGCTCTATTTTTAACTTCTTGGGGCATCTCCGTACTGCTTTCTGCAGTGGCTGCATGAGTTCATATTCTCACCAACAGTGCAGGAAGGTTCCCTTTTCTCCACATCTTCACCAATACCTGTTGTTTCTTGTGTTGTTGATTTTAGCCATTCTAACATATCTCACTGCAGTTCTGATTTGCATTTCCCTCATGATGAGTGATGTTGAGCAGCTTTTCATGTGTCTGTTGGTCATTTGTCTTCTTTAGAAGAATGCCTATTCCTATCTTCATGACTTTACATTTTTTAACTCGGTTATTTGTTTTTTGGGTGTTGAGTTTTCTCAATTCTTTATATATTTTGGATACTAATTTTTATTGGATATGTCACTTATAAATATTTATAAGAAGAAGATATCTTCTTCTATTCTGTAAGTCACTTTTTAGTTTTGTTATCATTCATTTATTTCTAATAATATGCATTATTCCCTCTTTCTGTTTTCCTTAGCCTGACTAGAGGCTTGTTAATGTTATTAATCTTTTAAAAGAGCCAGCTTTTAATTTTTTAAATTTTCTCCATTGACTTCCTTTTTGATATTTTATTGATATCTGCTCTACTTTTTATCATTTTTTCTCTGCTTATTTTGGATTTAATTTGCTCTTTTTTTTTAGTTTCCTAAGGTGAAAGCTTAAATGATTGATTTTAGATCTTTTTAAAATATGTGCATTCATTGCTATAAAATTTCCTCTAAGCACTGCTTTCATTGTATCCCACAAATTTTGATAAATTATATTTTCATTTTCACTTAGTTCAGAATATCTTTTCATTGCTCTTGAGATTATTTCATTGTCTCATGCGTTTCATGGAAATACATTGGTTCATCTCCAAGTATCTTGGGATTTTCCAGCTGTCTTTTTGTTATTGATTAACAGTTTAATTTAGATGTTGTCTGAAGTCAGACTTTGTATGATTACTACTCTTTTAAATTTGTTAAGGTGTTTTTTATGGCCCAGAATGTGGTTTATCCTGGTAAACATTCCATGTAAGCTGAAGAAGAAAGGATATTCTACTGTCATTAAACAGTCTATAGACGTTCATTATATCCAGTTGACTGATGGTGTTGTTGAGTTCAGCTGTGGGTTTACTAATTTTCTACTTGTTGAATCTGTCCATTTCTGATAGAGAGGTGCTGAAGCCTCCAATTATAATAGTGGATTCACCTATTTCTCCTTGCAGTTCTATCAGTTTTTGCCTCACGTAGTTTGACTCTGCTTTAGGCACATACATGTAAAGATAATTATCTCTTCTTAGAGTACTGGCCGCTTTGTCATTATGAAATGCTGCTCTTTATCCCTTGCTCTGAAGTCTACTCTACCCAAAATTAATATAGTTATGCCTGTCTTCTTTTGATTAATGCTAGCATGGTTAGCATGGTAACTTTCTCCATTCATTTACTTTTAATTTATATGTGTTTTTATATTTAATGTGGATTCCTTGTAGACAACATATAGTTAGGTCTCATTTTTTGATCCATTCTATTTTTATCTTTTAATTGGTGCATTTAGACCGCTGATGTTTAAAGTGATTAATGATATAGCTGCATTAAAATCGACCATATTTGTTACTGTTTACTCTTTGTTGCTGTTCTTTGTTCCTTTTTTGTCTTCTACTCTCCTCTGCCTTTTGTGGTTTTAATTGAGCATTTTATGTAATTCTTTTTTCTCTCCTCTCAACATACCTGTTTTACTCCTTTTTTCCACTTTTTTAAACTTTTTTAAAGATTTGCAATGTAAGTACTCCCAAGTCCACTTTCAAACAACATTATACCACTTCATCAATATAAGATCTTACAATAACAAAATTATCCCAGTTCCTTCCTCTTGTCCCTTATATCACTGTTATCATTCATTTCACTTATATACAAGTGCACACAGTTCTATGTATGCATGAATAAGCACACATATATAATATATATAGACAAAGTCAATACATGACTATCATTATTTTAATAAACTTACCTGTTGGATCAATTAAGAATACAAAAAATAAAAGTTTTATTTTTTTCACTTATTTCTTCTGTGAGTCTCTTCCTTTCTTTATGTAGAACTGAGTTTCTGATCTGTATCATGTTCCCTCTGTCTGAGAATGACTTTTAAAAATTTTTTGGCCTATTTTAGATAGGTCTATTGGCAACAAATTCCCTCAATTGTTTTGTTGGAGAATCTTTATTTCCCTTTCACTTTTTGAAAAGATAATTTTACAGAGTAGAGAATTCTAGGTTGATGAGTCTTTTTCTCTTAACACTAAATATGTCAGTCTCTTCTTGGTTTCTGAGAAGTGACAAGTAATTTGTATCTTTTCTCCTCTCTAGGCAAGATGTTTATTTCCTCTGTCTTCCTTGAGGATCTTTTTCTTTTGGGTTTTCTGTAGTTTGTAACTTACATGCCTAGGTGTACCTTTTTGGGCATTTATATTCCCTAGTTTCTCTGTTTCCTGGACCTGTGTTTTGGTGTCTGGCTTTAATTTGGAAAAGTTCTTATTGCTTCAAATATTTCTTTTGTTTCTTTTCCTTCTGGTATTCCCATTACATGTATGTTGTTATACCTTTTGTAGTTGTCCCACAGTTTTGGGTTTTGTTTTGTTTTGCTTTGCTTTTAATATTCTGCTCTATTGTTTTCTTCTTCTTTTTTTCTGGCCACTGTTTCTGTTTGTTTTTTAGTTTTTGAGGTTTCCGTTGAGATATACTCAGGCTCACAGATTGTTTCCTTAACTTTCTCTATTCTACTAAGAACATCAAAATTTTAATTCTTCACTACAGTGTTCCTGGCCTGTAGCACTGCTTTTTGATTCTTTCTTAGAATTTCCATCTCTCTGCTTATATTGTCCATCTAATCTTTCCTTCGGTTTATTTTATACTTTAGAATACTTTGCATATTAAACAGAGTTGTTTTCAATTCCTGGTATTGCCATAGCTGAGTCTAGTTCTGATGCTTGCTCTCTCTCCTCATCCTGTTTTTTTGTCTTTCAGTTTGTCTTGTAAGGTTTTCATGATACGCTAGGTAACAGAATTACTAAAAACAGGCCTTTGGTAATGTGATGGTAATGTGTTGGGGGAGGGAAGTCATTCTATAGGTCTATAACTAGGCCTCAGTCTTTTAATGACACTAGGACTCTGAATTGTGAACTATACAAATGTTTTTCAGTTTTTATCTCCCCTCTCAAATTCATTTGTTATTAATTTAAAAACTGTTTATTTTTAGTTTCTTCAGCTTTTTAATTATCAGGACAGTGGTGACCTCCAAACTTTTTATATGCCAGGCCAATTCAAGGGGGAGGTACTTCATTAAAATGACTTTAGAAAAACAATTTACTGTTGATGTCTGAAAGTTTTATTTAAAAAAGAAAGGCAGAAATTAATGTAAAGGTAACTTACAGATATGATTTCAAGCTGACTAAATAAAACTCATGCTGAGATTAATATAAAAGGTAAAATATGATTGTCTTATTATGGCCGCAAAATAAAATGATTCTGATTTTTCACATATTTGTTCTACTTGTAAAGAAATCTACTTAAGCAAATTCAATGCATCCTGAAAGTTCTATGCTCCTTTTTCTCTCAAATACAAAGACTTTGTATCCCTGAGTTAATAGAAAATTTGAAAATAAAAGGTACGGCTCAGATTTCTTTAGAGAATGTAGATATTGCTCCCTTATATTTTGGGAAATACAGATTGTATTTAGGAAACAAACAAACAAACATTGACAGATGAGTAGAATAAATCTTATCTAGGCACTTCAAAAGAATTACCAAACAATTTATTAGTTATTTATCTGTTCTTTCTTCTGATAAAATTAAACAAAAATACAAAGGGAATAACAATTCTGATATGTACTTATAAAACACTTACTTGTTGGCTGACATTACTGAGAGTAGTAAACTCAAATTGAATCCATTACAAATATTTATAGTCTCCAAATCTTATCCTGTTGAAGAAGGATCCTGAGTCCTTCCAAGCATGCCCAGGGCTGCTTGGAATTTTAATGCTTCCTAGTTGATATGGTGCCTGGACTCAAGGCACCATTGGTTTTAAATACTTTTAATGCCAACAGCAGTAAGCAATTTCCCTTGAGTTTCTGCTACTGCTTTTGAACAAATTAGTTTGTTTTTCTTTAGCTACTATTCAAACTTAAATAGCACCCAATGTACAGCTTGTTATCCTCATCCAAATAGGAAGGGTTGTTCCCAGAGATGACTTGGCATAGTTTTGATTAAAGACTATTTTCACACATCCAGGAAAATAGCACAGTTAGCTGTGGAGACATAGAGTGTGGCCCAGAGGATTAATAAAGACCAATGAACACTGACAAACGAAGCTTATTTGTTCTCTTCCTATTATTTACTCTTATTCTTTGGGCAG
Organism: Mustela nigripes; assembly: GCF_022355385.1. Taxonomy (NCBI): domain Eukaryota; kingdom Metazoa; phylum Chordata; class Mammalia; order Carnivora; family Mustelidae; genus Mustela; species Mustela nigripes. The sequence continues at coordinate 26,438,098 of NC_081560.1, read as the reverse complement.
AAAGGCTGCCTAGCTCAGCAGAAGCTGAAGTCTAGAGGGATTTAAGAGTTAACCAGACACTGCAGCAAAGAAGAAGAAAAAAAGCAAAATAAACTCATTGCATAGCACAAATACAACTTTTACAAAGAATTAAAAATGATTACCTATGGAGATTTCACATACATTTGCTTAAAAAAATCAGTATGATAAAATTTCTAATTCAAATGTGCTGTATTTCTTTACTAAACAAAAACTTTTTATATCTCCTTAAGCAGCAGAGTAGTTACATTGAATCTCGCCAACACTTATTAATACTTAAAGCCTTTTGCAATGTGTGCTTTGATTAGTAGTGAATAATTTCCAACAATTCATGCTACTTTTTAAAACTCTTTGTTTTCTGAGAAATTAACCCATGATTTCTTTTAAACTTGTAAACAAATGCTTGTGATATTATTTAGACCTCCCTTTTACCACAGTCTTCTCTCTCAGAGATTTTAAAACTTGGGTGTAAGGAAAGACTTTAGGGAATATCTAAACACATTTGGGCCAATGGGTAATTTTCTCAGAAGTGTTCATACCATTTTCTAGTTGCTCAAAGATGTCTTTTTTTTTTTTTAAGATTTGTATTTATTTATTTGACAGACAGAGACTACAAGCAGGCAGAGAGGCAGGCAGAGAGAGAGATGGGAAGCAGGCCCCCCGGCAAGCAGAGAGCCCAATATGGCTCGATCCCAGGACCCTGAGACCATGACCTAAGCCAAAGGCAGAGGCTTTAACCCACTGAGCCACCCAGGCGCCCCTTCCTCAAAGATGTCTAATGTAAAAACAAAATGCAAAAACAAAAACATCAAGAACATGTTTAAAACATCGAAGCTGATGAGCATTTATTTAAAGCATTTGGTCTGATGCACAAGGCAGTGAACTAAAATGACCCAATTGTTTGAGAAAAGAAAAAGTTCATATCGCAAAAATAAATTCTTGTCAGTTTAAAATCAATATTGCTAAGTTTAATGATAAATGTGTGATACTCTACTCACTTAATTTTTATTCAGTATTTGAAAATGTCTCAGAACAACAGAGGCAAGTTGGGGTGTAGGCAAAGTAAAAGCTTGAAACTTTGGTAGGTCCTGCCTTAAACTATGCAAAACACCATGGTCCATCCTCGGGCAAGTTATCTAACCAGACAAATCTGCAGCTTCCTGATCTAAACAGCATCTATTGTAAGATAGATGTGGCTTCTCACACATGCTAACTCTCCAATACATATTAGTTTCAATCTCTTGTTGTCTTTCACTTGCCATAAAAGTGCAGTCTCATTTTTATTTATTTTCTCAGAAGTGACATTTTAGTTACTAGTAACAGAGTGTAGTGACTGCCCCTATTTTTCTAAGTCTTTAGAAAGGCACAGGTGGCACAAAAAATGGTCAATGGAAAAACTCATCAAGCCTATTTGTACCTAGGCCAAATCAGTTTTTACAGACTACTGAAAGCAGTTCAACTAGGCATGGCTAAATTTTGTTTAAATTCTAGATAGAAGTACACACTGAAAAAGTGGAAGTTTCATTTAGAGATGGCCCTGGAGGTATGACTCAAAAATCTCTGGTAAAGGAATTAGAATTGTGGTAGTTCTGCAATATGGGATATTTTCTGGGGCCACAGGTTCAAGTATACTAGGTCAATAGGAGTCCTGGGAAGAAGAGAAAGTTGGATGGCAAAGACAATTTGCGATTTCTCATTGTTGCCCAGGGCAGTTTCACTCAGGTCTAGTCCTTTGAATTTCTATTGAGAAACCTGATTCTAATCTTCATGACATTCTGGATGTACTGTTTATGCTTAAATTTTAATACTTTATGATTATCTTACCAATAATGACATTCCCAGAGTTCTTATAAATATTCAAACAACATGGTAGAATTCCCTGGAACACCAAACAATACAAATATCTTAAAGATCGTTTCTTAAAAATTAAAATGAGTATTACCATTGAGTTATTGAAAGGGATTACATGTCCTGCTGAGGTAATAATCTAAGGCTGTGATCATTTATAATTCTCCCAACTAAGCACTGCAGTTCACAAAATATATATCTTCTAATGGCAAATTTTAATTCTAAATACTTTGTGTTGCATATAAATTTACCATGGCATTTTGAATAATAGTTACTTTGAAACTGTCTCTACTTGACTTTCATTAACTATATTTCTTGACAAGGAAGTTATAATGTTCAAACAATATAAATATTTCACTATAGGGAAATTTTTACAAAGATAAAACTATTTCTTCAAAACACTGCTTTTCGTACCTAAAGTATTTAAAATCATTTTTAAACTATATTTTTATTTTTGTAAGATGAAATACTTTATGAAGATATAATTTTTGTTCTATTACTAAAAAACACAGAAAGCATAATAAATCAACTATACCTAAAGCTAATACAGTGTCCAGCACTCTGCATAGGAACAAAATGAAATTATCCTTTGTCTTGAATATTTCCAGTGGCAGATCTGCTATAATTATTATACTGAACTTGATCAACAGTTCATCTTATGAAAGTTATTAGACTAGCAGCAAATTAACTTGGAATTGGAGACTTTCAGAACAAAAATGTATTCTTATTCAAGTGGAATAGGATGTCCCATAACATAGGTTTCAAACTTCATTATAATACCTAAGAATAACTTCAACAATATTTTCTAATTTGGATATAAGACAACTAGCCTCAAAAAAATTTGCCATTTGCAAAAACATATCTGGACCGAGAGCATAATGCTAAATGAAGTAAGTCAGAGAAAAACAAATACCATATGATTTCACTCATGCGAAATTTAAGAAACAAAACAAAGAAAAAAAAGAGACGAAAACAAAACAGACTCTTAACTATAAAGAGCAAACTGATGGTTACTAGAGAGGAGGTGGGTGGGAAGATGGGCGAAACAGGTAAAGGAGACGAAGATTACACTTATCATGATGAGCACTGAGTAACGTATAGAATTGCTGAATCACTAATTACACACCTGAAACTAACCTAACACTGTATGTTAACTATACTGGAATTAAAATTTTTAAAAATTAAAAATGAACACAAAAAAGTAAAAAGCCCTGGGAATGGGGTGCATGAAAGAATTTTTAAGACTAGAGATGTTCAATTTTAAAATTGTTTATATTGGCTATATAATTCCCACCATTGTGCCTTCTTCCCCTCAATTTTACCAAATCTTTAATGAAGTCTTTTGTACTGATAAGCCTCGTGGGACTGACGTTTTTGTTTAATTTTATCTACCACCCCACCGCTGCACTCCCACCCTCAGAACCAAAATTTGTATTTCCCATTTTGTCTGGCATGGTGCAGAATAGAAAAGGAAAGGGTGGGACTGAGGAGCATTTTAGTAGAAATAGAACACAGCATAAGGGATAACTATTAAAATATAAGTTGTACAAAAATATGAAGGGATCTTAACGAGTATATCAGAACATTCACATGTTGCAGAAGAGTATTTTTATTAAATCTTATGAGATCTTAAATAGCAGGGTACACTCATAGTCATGCTATGATGTTGTGGTGGGCAAAATATGGGTCCCCAAATATGCCCATGCCCTAATCACTGTAACTTGTGAATATGTTACTTTATATAACAAAAGAGAATTTAGGTTGAATATGCAATTACACTTGCTTATCAGTTGACCTGGAGATACAGAGATTATTCTGGATTACCTCGCCCCTGGATGAATTCCCTCTGGACCAGGTATCTTTCTCTGAACAATTAGATGTGGATAGGAAAGGATGAGTTATAACCTAGAGGCAAATATACTACTAGTTCGGAAATGGGTATTAAGTTTTCTGGTCATATACTCAGAACTCTGTTATATGAGGGAATTTAAGTTAATAGATAACATGTTAAATTTCATCTCCTGCTCCACATGCCTGTATGTCTCAATTATTCTTAAAATCCTTATTCTTAAGAAACTTCCCTTCCTGTCATCAGGTTTCCCATTCTTATTGCTGCCCTGTGAATCCTACTAAAAATGGTTAATAGACATAGAGACTGGTGTCACTTAAAATTTGTAGTATCTGATTTTTACCTGGCTTACTCCTTCTACCAATTCCTAAAGAAACTGTATGAAGCACTGACCCAACTCTCACTCCTTAGGATGTCTTTATCCCATTATCTCTGGTTTGTGATAAACAGAGGAGAAACTATAAGTTAGGAACTACCTTAAGGCTCGCTCTTCTCTCCTCACTAAACATATGTGTGTGTCTATACTTCTATAGTCTTTACAGTCTTTGAAGAAAGTGGCTTCCTTTCTTCTTTTCAAATATTATCCATCTCAGCTCTTAATCAGGTTTTTTTTTTAAGATTTTATTTATTTATTTATGCATGAGTAGGGAGAATATTAGAGGGAAAGGGAGAGACAGAATCTAAAGCAGACTCTGCACTGAGTGCAAAGCCTGATGCAGGGCTTGGTCTCATGATCCTGAGATCATGACCTGAGGTGAAACCAAGAGTCGGACACTCAACTGACTGAGCCACTCAGGGACCCCTCAAATCAGGCTTTTAAGAGACTGTCCTCTTTCTACTCCATTATCCACTCTTTCCTACCCTGAACCTTGCTATTTCAACTCACTCATACTTCTGAATACAATATGCATAAGAAACTTCTCTATTAAAAATATTATAATCTATCCCCCTATATGTCTACCTTTATTTTCTATAATTAATGATTCAAAGATCTTTACCTTTTGCTAAGATCAGGTTAACTGAATTGTAGATTGTTTGAGGAAATTTCTTCCACATTTTCCACTCCAAAATAAGTGCTAAATCTGGTCTATGCTGCTTTCTACATATCTCCTGAATCTGTACACTTCTGCCTCCATATGTAATCTGATCTAGGCCATCATTTCTCACCTGGGCTATTTTAAGTATCCCAACTATACCAACAAAAATGCATCTGTACCTATATCCATTTTCCCTCTTGTTATAATGTATAACTTTGTCTATGTTTCTAACATTAAATTCCATTTTACAATGGATTCAATATCCTCTAATTACTCAAGGCCTCTGATCATTTTTATCTCCTGCATTATAAGTTTTGCCCTCTTGGCATGATCACTTCTATCAATGTACAAGCAAATGCTATTGTCTTATATTGTTAAAACTAGAAACCCTCTATTGACTCCCCACTGTCCTTATTCTCTCTGAAGAGCAAAACTCTACCTCTGCTACTTTTGGCAGTCTCTCATCTTCCTTTTTTTTTTTAAATTCTTTCTTGAACCCACTACAAAAAGGCTTTTGGCCCCAACACATCATTAAACTGCTATGGTCAAGGTCACAAATAATCTACAGGTATAAAATCAAATGGTTTCTTCTCATTTCTTCTCTTCCTCCTATCAACCGCATTTAATATCATAGTTTTACTCTTTCTTTTTTGAAACATGTTCTTGTTTGATTTGTGGAATATGGGTTTCTCCTCCTGCCAATAACATGAGCTACTCCTTGTCATGCTCCTTTGCCAGATTCTCTTTTTATTTCCAACCACCAAATGTTGGAGAGCATCTGCTCAATATATACTCATTCCCTAGGAAAATGGCCCATTTCCTTGGTTTAAAATACGCTGACAATTCCCAAGTCTATATTTCCCCAACCCAGATCTCTCCTCCAAATACATAAATACCATCTCATAAATACCATTTTCTATGCATAATCCCCACATGGATGCTTACAGGCATCCCAATAGTAGCAGTGAAGCACATGATATCATCACCCCTCCTCCTAGAAGGGTCTCTTCAGCATCTCAGCATAGCAGCTCCATCCCTCCAAATGCTCAGGCCAAAAACCTTGGAACTGTTCTTTCAGTCATCTTAAAGTCAGCAGCAAATCCTCTCAGTTTGCATTCTAAGTATATCTTTAAACAAGAATTCCTTGCACCTCAACAATCACTACAACCCTTGTCCAAACCACCACTACCTCTGTCCCAAATAAGTGCATTAGTCGTCACACTGGTATTCCCGCTGTCCTTATCCACATAGTTTATTACCTAAAAGGAGACAGAATTGTGCTTTGAAAATTAAATATATTATGTTATTTCTTTGCTCAATCTTTCCATCTCAGTTGGAATAAACGTCAAAGTACTTATAGCGACTGACAGGACACTGTGTTATCCAGCTCCCAACTACTTCTCTTTTCTCTGCATATCTACTTGAGTGACAGTCTGAATGAAAATCTATGGGTGTTACTCTACTGCTTTGACTCTTCCAGTGACCACCTTCCACCCACCCCACCCCATGCACCCCCCCCACATTCCCCCTACCCCCTCCCCTTCCTGCCTTCAAAATAAAACCAGATTTCCTAGAAAGGCATTCATTATTCTTTAGTACTCTCTAGTCTCAGTTACTGCCACTTCCTTTTCCAAGGGCACCCTACAACCCAGCTGTGCTGAACTTCTTTCTTCCTCACTCATTGCTCCATTTTGATGTTGCTTCTCTAGCTTCAAATAATCTCTACATAGAATCCCCTTCACTACCTGTCCAAGATGCCCCCTCCTTCAACTGAATAACCACTCTATTGGATTCCTTTTAAATTTCTAAAGAATCATAAGTTTTATATTCTTCTGGACTATGCTTCAGTAGAATTTTGAATATAGTTTACATATGTTGAAATCACTTTTTATCACATTGTATTAAAAATTTTAATCTATTTGCCTACCTCTCAATCTGAACAGTGAGCATTTCATATGCCCATTGCAACTGATGGGAAGCATATCTTACTTATCCATAAGTCCTTATCATTTAGCAAAGTGCTTGACATATGGAAAGTTTTCAAAAACACTGAATGATGTTTTCAACCAATACTAAATGTACTTCTATTTGTACTTCCATATGACTATGTAAGATGTGTGATAATCTTTGAAATTTTTGAAATTTTTAAATTTTACTATTTGACCATTTAATTTTTGAGCCATTTAATCTAATTTACCCAAATTCAAATGAAAAGATGGTAATATAAGAAAATAAAGGATGAGAGAGTGATTTATAATTTGTTTTTACTGTTTAATTCAGAGCAACCACAAAACAATATATTTACAATATTTAAATTGGGGTATTCTTATCTTTAAAAAGTATTCCATTTAGGGCACCATTTGACTCTTGATTTCGGCTCAGGTCATGATATCAGGGTCATGATACTGAGCCCCATGTGGGGCTCCACTCTCTCTTTCTGACCCCCCTTCACCCCTCTATTAATGAATCAAATAAATAGATAATATTCTATTTAATAATTAAGAAAATAAAATATCTAAATAAAATCCTCTAGGAGACTATAATACTTTCTTTGCTCTCTGAGATTTGTAATCATCAAATTATTACATAATCTCCAACTTCATTTTCCTTTATTTGAATACAATTCTAAAGCTATACTAGATAAAATGCACACATGCACACACATACACACACACACACATGCACGAAGAAAACCAAAGGAAAAGAGCCCAGCAACCAGTGATGGGTTACCAGCCTGTTTTGCCATTCTTTTTAGCATAGGAAGGACTTGCCTGACTTCAACTGTCACAAAAGCATCTCTGTTTCTCTTGCCACAGTGGTTCCCTTTCTATTGTGATAGACATTAGGTTAATCATGGAAGAGGAAAGGGGGCAAATTTAAAAAAAAAAATACCCCAAAGATACAGATGTAGTGAAAAGAAGGGCCATCTGTACCCCAATATTTATAACAGCAATGGCCATGGTCACCAAACTGTGGAAAGAACCAAGATGCCCTTCAACGGATGAACAGATAAGGAAGATGTGGCCCATATACAATATGGAGTATTATGCCTCCATCAGAAAGGATGAATACCCAACTTTTGTAGCAACGTGGACGGGACTGGAAGAGATTATGCTGAGTGAAATAAGTCAAGCAGAGAGAGTCAATTATCATATGGTTTCACTTATTTGTGCAGCATAACAAATAGCATGGAGGACATGCGGAGTTAGAGAGGAGAAGGGAGTTGGGGGAAATTGGAAGGGGAGGTGAACCATGAGAAACTATGGACTCTGAAAAACAATCTGAGGGGTTTGAAGTGGCGGGAGGGGGGTAGGAGGTTGGGGTACCAGGTGGTGGGTATTATAGAGGGCGCGGATTGCATGGAGCACTGGGTGTGGTGAAAAAATAATGAATATTGTTATGCTTAAAATAAATAAAAAATAAATTAAAAAAGAAAAGGTCATCAGCTGATCATGTGGCATGTGCTGCTTTCCCATTGGTATCATAATGCTTTAAGCCAATACTCTTGCAACTCTGGACATTACTGGAGCTACAGAGTTTCTTAAGATCCTGGAACTGTGTAGGTTAGGTAAACTGTTACCACAGCAGTGGGTGTCAAGACCTTCCTCTGTCACCTCTCCATTCCAAATAAGTGCTGAGGCCATCCATGTCCTATTTCCTTCATTGTGTTCTTCTTTAGCCCCCATCTGATACACCCCTTCCATAACAATGTTTTCTTTCATTTGGATGACACTTTCCTGTATCTAAAACACTTTCACACAACTTCTCTCATGGGCCTCATGAGAACTCTAGGTGGTAGGCTCGGCTGGCACTGCTCATAAATTTAGTAAGACACCAAGGTACTGTTTGTAGCTATCATTCATCGAAAACCTTCTTGACACCAGACACTTTAATAGACACTTTATACCTTACTTAGTCTCATAAACACATACTTTATAGTTGAAGACATAAAGGCGAAGCAACATGTCCAAGGTCAAACAGTGAAACAGTGGCAAAACAAGGCTTTTTATGGCAATATATATTACAGATAAATGCATGCACATACAAATATGTATATGTGTATTTTATATATGCACATGCAGGTATGTATCTATTTGTGTGAGTATATATTTACTCTGGGTCCCATGTAAAGGGCTTTCTGGGGCTCTTAAAAAAAAATTCCTAGCTTAGCACCTTTTACTCTGTCCAGGATAGAAGGCAGTTAGCTTTAACTTCTAATAAAATATATTACATGAAGTGAGGTTCAGGACAAGGCAAAGCAAGGCATTTCCTTTCAGGAGGTCATCAGTCAGGAAAAGGTTGTGTGGTGAAAGATACTTAGAAAAGACTATGCCATGCCCTTGCCATCTGACATAGTCTCATTTCTGTTAATTCAAAGAAGCGACTCAATTCTCAGGTGGGGAAACCCTGGCTTCTTCACACAAAGTCACATACAGCCAGAACTTAAGAACAGAATTGCTAAACTGACTAAACTGCATAGAAAGCTTCCAGAGTTTTCTAAGATATACCTGTCTGCTTTGCCTAGGTCTCTTCCTGTTGTAATGCTAATAGGCAGGATAGCTCAGAATGAAGAATTAGAGCAGATCTCTTCCAAGACACAAAAAGTTAGCAAGTGACATAAAATAGTCTTCCATTACTTTGTAACTCAAAAAATATTCACAACGGCCACTGAAGCTAAGAGCACTTAGTGCTGAGGGACTTTTGATATTTGTGGCAAGAGGTAGAGAGATTACTCGGACACTGTATTTAATGGTAATCATAGAGAAGCCTACATGTCACTGGGTTGTCCCTGTTAAAGAATCTCCATGTCCCAGAGTTCTTCATCCAACAGAATGAGAAATTCACTAGAAATCCAGGATTAGTTTATTATATATATAATATATAATTAATTATATATTAATTTTATATTATTATATATGTATATATAAATATATATGATATTAATTATATATACTTATATATAATGTGTACATTATATACATTGTGTATACATTACATTATTTTCACATAACATGTTATTTATACTCCATAATATATATGGAATAGTATACTACATACAATGTATTATATACATTTCCATATATATGTAATATGGAAAAACCCATTCAACTCAGACATTTTCAACAACCATAGCTGCACAAAAATATTTTGAGAGGTAGAAAAATTAGTTTATATTGTTTTATTGTATTAAACATTCACTTATTTATTCATTAGGATAGTTTTGCCATTTGGTTATTATGGTTCATATTTCCCATTTAGGTTGACATTTTATAAAAAAAAATTAAAACTCTTTTGGTACTAGAGACCAGTATTTAAAATGCGTTAGGTAGCATAATAAAAGTCATTTCATCTCATTGTTATAATTTTCCCTCTAAGGTTTTTAGTATTCTGGAACACTGAATTTCCACTAGGTCTAGATGAATTTCAAATAAGAGTGATATGGACAATTTTCTAAAGATTTGATAAATTGGCATTTCTTATAATTGAGTATGATCTAAAATCAAACTTGTATTGCCTAAGAGAAATGGTATAATTTGAAGCATTATGTTGCTTTTACAAAAAATTTTAATTCTTTATTCTTGCAAACATTCAATGTTTCTTAGTTCTGCATAAACTCTGGATTGTAGGGTTCTGTACAAAATCCACTCATTTTAAAGACAATGTCACTTTTAAGTAATTCAAACAGGGATGCTAAACTTATTCCACAAGTGCATTTATATGTTCTGAAAAGACACTGACTGCCTGAACAATAGTATTTGTCTTTTAGAAGGAGGATTAAGATAAGTAAATAAAACAGACATAGCCATTTAGTCACCAATAAAAATAGTTACCCACATTCTGAGTCACTGTCCTCCACCTCCCTACAAATATCCTCATGAATTATAAGTAAAATAATACTGGCAACTCAAGGTAAAGAGGTTTTCAAAATTCCATGCCATGGACAATATTTTAGCTAATGGCCTGGTCTACAGACACCAGGGAAGTAGTAATGCTTCTGTGACTTCACTCAAGAGATTGGCCCTACTGATAAATGGTTATTCCCCGTATCTCTTTCAGTATAATGGAGTTTCCCCCATTAAATACCATTTAAAATATATTATTTCAGTATTTCATTGAGGAACTAAACCCCAATTAACACCAAGTACATTATCAAATTATGGTTTATCACCTACAGTTTTAAAGGGATGTATTAAGGTCATATACGGATCGTGTTCTGAAAAAGCTTACCCTCTACAAGAAAACAGGACCAGAGCCTGACTAGTACAGAAGGAGAAGCAGAAAAATGAAGACAAATCTAGATTTAACAACACAGCCCTGGAAAGCTAAGAGCTTACTCAGAATATAAGCTAATAACTGATTCTGGAACATGGAGAGAACAGAGCAGAGGTAGTAGTGAAGGTAAAGGAGATGAACAGCAATCACCAATTAGTCAATGAAATATTTATTAAGGGTCTATCAATATACCCTACTTGGTCTTGAATATATACAAATTTTGAACAAACAGGAGACTGTGTATTCACAAGGAGTTTGGTTTGTGACACAGCCTTAGGCTGATTATATACAGGTGAAACAACTGTAAAAAGTTCCTAGTGGTACATTCAATAGTAAAATTCTTTGGCTGAAATCCAAGGAAGATTTGCCCTTGCTGAATCTTAGCTTCTCATTTGTTAGAGAGAAGATCCTGTATTTTGAAAATGCACTTAGGGGTGCCTGGGTGTCTTAGTGGGTTAAAGCCTCTCCTTCAGTTCAGGTCATGATCCCGGGGTCCTGGGATCGAGCCCCACATCGAGCTCTTTGCTCTGCAGGGAGCCTGCTTCCTCCTCTCTCTCTCTCTCTCTCCCGCCTGCCTCTCTGCCTACTTGTGATCTCTGTCTCTCAAATAAATAAATAAATAAAATCTTTCTTAAAATAGAAAATGCACTTAGTCACTCAAAAATTAAACAGAAGAGGCCTGACAGATTCATGACCCACCAAACTTGAACATGAATTTAATATTAGTACTTTGCTTAATCTCAAAAATTTTGTATATTATAGAATTGTTTCACCAAAATGCAATTTTATATTTTGCCATCAGTTCCCATGAAACAAACTATGCTTGAAATTTTTGCTGATGTATTTATTTTAGAGATTTTAAAACATTCTTCACAATAGTACATTTAATTTATGAGGATTCATAAGAGAAATGCTTTTCAGTTTAATCCAAAACAAATGATCTGCTTCTATTTTATTAACAATATGTAACACTCTAATGATTTTGTTCCCTTCTTTGTAGTTACAACTAGGAGGTAACCCAGAAACAATTTTCTTCACACTTACTGATGTACAAGACAATATGGCATGCATTTTTGTGCACTCACTTTGTCCATAATTTTGTTTCTTATCCCTAGTTTTTTCCTTTTACTGAAATAATTTTCTCTTTCATTTTTTAATCCTGATACATATTATTTGTTCTGCTATACCCATTTTATTCTGATATATAATTATCACACACAAATAAGTATATGCATACTCTATGCATTTAATATATATAATGGATGACATTAATAGAAGAAAAATATTAAATACTAAGACTCCCATTCAAGATCAGCGATTGTAAATTTGCTTATAACTGTCAGTTTAGCTTTTGATTTACTAAACTGTGTATGTATGTGTATATGTACACATAGGTATATACATATATACATACATAACACATACATATATATGAGATTAATAGAAAGAAAATACATACATATTATATATACATATATATGTATATTTATATATAACCATCTCAATCACCTCACATCTTTTTGAAAGAAAAACAAGCAGTTCTTAATTTGTTTTTTATTTTTTTATTTTTTTTTATTGTTTTTAAACATATAATATATTTTTATCCCCAGGGGTATAGGTCTATGAATTGCCGGGTTTACACACTTCACAGCACTCACCAAAGCACATACCCTCCCCAATGTCCATAACCCCACCCCCCTATCCCAACCCCCCTCCCCCCAGCAACCCTCAGTTTGTTTTGTGAGATTAAGAGTCACTTATGGTTTGTCTCCCTCCCAATCCCATCTTGTTTCATTGATTCTTCTCCTACCCACTTAAGCCCCCATGTTGCATCACCACTTCCTCATATCAGGGGGATCATATGATAGTTGTCTTTCTCTGCTTGACTTATTTCGCTAAGCATGATACACTCTAGTTCCATCCATGTTGTCGCAAATAGCAAGATTTCATTTCTTTTGATGGCTGCATAGTATTCCATTGTGTATATATACCACATCTTCTTGATCCATTCATCTGTTGATGGACATCTAGGTTCTTTCCATAGTTTGGCTACTGTAGACATTGCTGCTATAAACATCCAGGTGCACATGCCCCTTCGTATCACTACGTTTGTATCTTTAGGGTATATATGCAGTAGTGCAATTACTGGGTCATAGGGTAGTTCTATTCTCAACATTTTAAGGAAACTCCATGCTGTTTTCCAGAGTGGTTGCACCAGCTTGCATTCCCAACAGTGGAGGAGGTTTCCCCTTTCTCCGCATCCTCGCCAGCATCTCTCATTTCCTGACTTGTTAATTTTAGCCATTCTCTGACTGCTGTGAGGTGATATCTCATTGTGGTTTTGATTTGTATTTCCCTGATGCCGAGTGATATGGAGCACTTTTTCATGTGTCTGTTGGCCATCTGGATGTCTTCTTTGCAGAAATGTCTGTTCATGTCCTCTGCCCATTTCTTGATTGGATTATTTGTTCTTTGGATGTTGAGTTTGCTAAGTTCTTTACAGATTTTGGACACTAGCCCTTTATCTGATACGTCATTTGCAAATATCTTCTCCCATTCTGTCAGTTGTTATTTGGTTTTGTTAACTGTTTCCTTTGCTGTGCAAAAGCTTTTGATCTTGATGATTCCCAATAGTTCATTTTTGCCCTTGCTTCCCTTGTCTTTGGTGATGTTCCTAGGAAGATGTTCCTGCGGTTGAGGTCGAAGAGGTTGCTGCCTCTGTTCTTCTCAAGGATTTTGATGGATTCCTTTCGTACATTGAGATCCTTCATCCATTTTGAGCCTATTTTCGTGTGTGGTGAAGAGAAATGATCCAATTTCATTTTTCTGCATGTGGCTGTCCGATTTTCCCAACAGCATTAATTGAAGAGGCTGTCTTTTTTCCATTGGACATTCTTTCCTGCTTTGTCGAAGATTAGTTGAGCATAGAGTTGAGGGTCTATTTCTGGGCTCTCTATTCTGTTCCATTGATCTATGGGTCTGTTTTTTGTGCCAGTACCATGATGTCTTGATGACGACAGCTTTGTAATAGAGCTTGAAGTCTGAAATTGTGATACCACCAACCTTGGCTTTCTTTTTCAATATTCCTTTGGCTATTCGAGGTCTTTTCTGGTTCCATATAAATTTTAGGATTATTTGTTCCATTTCTTTGGAAAAAATGGATGGTATTTTGATAGGAATTGCATTAAATGTGTAGATTGCTTTAGGTAGCATAGCCATTTTCACAATATTTGTTCTTCCAATCCAGGAGCATGGAACATTTTTCCATTTCTTTGTGTCTTCCTCGATTTCTTTCATGAGTACTTTATAGTTTTCTGAGTATAGATTCTGTGCCTCTTTGGTTAGGTTTATTCCTAGGTATCTTATAGTTTTGGGTGCAATTGTAAATGGGATTGAATCCTCAATTTCTCTTTCTTCTGTCTTGTTGTTGGTGTAGAGAAATGCAACTAATTTCTGTGCATTGATTTTATATCCTGACACTTTACTGAATTCCTGTACAAGTTCTAGCAGTTTTGGAGTGGAGTCTTTTGGGTTTTCCACATATAGTATCATATCATCTGCGAAGAGTGATAGTTTGACTTCTTCTTTGCTTATTTGGATGCCTTTAATTTCTTTTTGTTGTCTGATTGCTAAGGATAGGACTTCTAGTACTATGTAGAATAGCAGTGGTGATAATAGACATCCTTGCCGTGTTCCTGACCATAGTGGAAAAGTTTTCAGTTTTTCTCCACTGAGAATGATATTTGCGGTGGGTTTTTCATAGATGGCCTTGACAATATTGAGGTATGTGCCCTCTATCCCTACACTTTGTTTTTTTTTTTTTTTAAAGATTTTATTTATTTATTTGACAGGCAGAAATCACAAGTAGACGGAGAGGCAGGCAGAGAGAGAGGAGGAAGCAGGCTCCCTGCTAAGC